>NC_071354.1:104969191-105269191 GCF_943734655.1 Sabethes cyaneus | reverse complement strand
AGATGTAGATGTAGGATTTCATCAAATTCTCAAAATCAGTTTTCTCCGACTCCAGTATTAAGAAAATTTGGATAGCCCGAACAAAAATGTCTGCAATAATATCCAATATATTAGGTGCAACACATCACGCCGAGTTGATAATCATTATGAAAAAAAAATACATTTAGTTTGGCTACCAAAAAAAACCTGGAATCGGTTGTGCGTACGAATTCTTGGACAAATGAGAAATTTCTTTTACGCGATTTTTTTGCGCCATTGAAGCGGTAGTATCAGACGCAGTAACGATTTACACAGCGATAATTAATCAATTTTCCAAAGATGAAATTCCCTATAAGCGCAACATAGTTGAATTTGCTGCGGATGGAGCCAATTTTATAATGTATTACACACTGTGGTAAACCATTCAAAATCTTATTTTCGAACTCTGATGGCAATTTTGTTTACAGATATTCTGTTCGAATATTTCAGTATTATAATAAATTGATTTACAATGCTTTGCTTTGCACAGTTTCGTCGTCCCGTCAGTAAAACGAGTTAGATTAAACTTCTCGGTCGGTGGTTTAACCACCTAATTCAGTGTTACTAGGTCGATAGACCATTTTCCCGCTGCCCAGAGGTTGATTTCCCACTAAAATCCCGCTGTCTAGAGTCTATTTCCCGCTAGAAATCCCGCTGAATAAAAAGTTATATTATTTTATCATTTCTGGTTCAGAATGAAGAATAAAGATTATTTATCCTAGTAAGGCTTGCATTTGAAAAAAGATGATCTGCTGAAACAAAGAGTTTAAAACTAAATGCACATTGTGTAACTTTTCTGCATTCATGCTGACGAACTTCTTGGGTTCAGCAGCAGCCGAATTCCGGACGTGAAAGAAGAGAAAAGTCAAATATCAAGATTTTTGAAAATTTGCAAGATAACAAATATCTTTACGCCACATTGAAACAAACGAGCTCAGTCAAAAGTCGGTTTTTATAAGATTTTGTTTCAGAAAATCACGAAATGTTCCTCGAAAACAACTAACTAGCCACCCAGTTAGCTTCGAGGTACGATGCTGATCTAACAAACCAGTCGTCGTATGTTCAAATCTCGGTGGTGCTGCTAGAGTCAGTAGGTTTCTTGCATTAGCCCCATAATTGTCGTGTACTCTAATGACTGGTTGCGAAGTATGTCGATTAAGAAGGGTCAAGTCTTAAAAACATTTATAGCCCAAGGTTTTGATTTTGACGTAGGACTACGTCTTTGTTTACTACCTGGGACTGGGTAGCACTTTGTGAAAACGAAAATAGAACTATAACGTTGGAATGAAAGATTTCAAATGCTAATAACTAGTAAACTACTGAACGAAACTGAACAATTTATATGTCGTTGGAAAGATAAAATGCAATTTTACGGACTGCGTAAGAGGGAAGGCTCCTATACAAATGAAACACAAATTTCTTCATAAATCTTTAACTAATCAAGCAAATGGAACCAAATTCGGCATGTGCGGGTTTCAGAAGGCAAGAATTTTTTCTATGGTGAATTGAGACCCCACCCCCCTTTGGAGAGGGCGCCCTCATACAAATAATATACAAATTTCCTCATAACTCGAGAATTAATCAATCAAAGACAAAGGGAAACAAATTTGGCATGTGGGGGTTTTTGGAGGTAAGAATTTTTCTATGGTGTACTGAGACCTCTTCCCCTTCTAAACGGAGCGGTTTCCATGCAAATAAAACACAAATTTCTTCATAACTCTAGAACTAATGTCTAGAAATGGAACCAAATTTGACATGTGGGGGTTTCAGAAGGGAAGATTTTTTTCTATGGTGAATTGAATCAGGCATGTCTAAAAACTGAACCAAACTGCGTGCCGCATTTGAAACCTACCACGAAGTTTATTTGAGACGGTACGCAGTTGCCGTGCCTGATAAAACAACCCGTACGCTGTGAAAAAGCAACCGCTAGCCTTTTCAGTGTTGTTTTTTGCACACCGGGTTTTAACACTTCGGAAACACTCGGGATGGCGTGTATTTCTACTTCGTAAAAGTTTCTCGGATATATGCTGGACGACCAGCGTGAACTCGTGTCTTTTTACTTTTCTATTTCTTTCACTCACACGGCCAATTGGAATAAGTATGAAGCGCCTCCATGCGTGTTTTTGCAAGCTTGAAAGTACTCGCCTACGGTGGATTCCGATATCGGTAACACTCGGAAACCGTGTGTAATTGAAAACGTTGAAAACAGACTGAACATTTTTTAAACCTAACGCCACCGGTGTAATGCTTCTTACACTCCGTGTTTGTTTGCATGTACGGGAACGGCGTGCAAAACGAAATTAAGTTTGTTGAGTGGTTTTGAGCAATGGTGCCCACGTGTAAGCTCGGTTCGGTGTTTTACCCATGCCTGAATTGAATTGAACCCCTCCCCTATTTAGGAGAGGGGAGGGGGCTCCCATACAAATAATATACAAATTTCCTCATAACTCGAGAATTAATCAATCAAAAGGAACCAAACTTCGCATGTGGGGGTTTTTTGGAGGTAACAATTTTTTCTATGGGGTACTGAGACCTCTTCCCCTTCTAAGAGGGGGGGGGGCTCCTATACAAATGAAACACAAATTTTCTCATAACTCGAGAACTAATTAAGCAAATGGAACCAAATGTGGCATGTGGGGGTTTATGGAGGCATGAATTTATTTCATGATGGTTTGAGACCCCCACCCCCTTGGTAGGGGGATGTAACAAGCGGTAAGCTGTGAAAGTAAACTAGTAAAACCTTCTCGGAGCAAAAGACAGTGAATCGACGCCGCTAACTTACGTGCCTATTGCCATTCATGTAAAAAGAGAAGGACATTCGAATGGTACGTCATATTTGCGATGAACGTGTTTTGGCTTTAATGTTATTTATAACCAATGGCCTTTTTAAAGGTCACAAGCGAGTAAAAGTAAGATTATTGAAACATGTCAAGCTACGTATAATCATATTTAATACAATAATCTGAGGGCTGGTCATTCATTACTATTTCAACCTTTATGATGCACACAAGTGATTTTTAAAAGAAATCTATGTCTCAATGTGTTGCAGGCGTTGTACTTATGAACCCTCGTCCACGTCCACCATTGCACTATGGTCCAGAAAGCGATTTTAGACGGACAAAAATGATTGCGCCTAAACGGAATATTCCAGCTCAATGAAATCTTCGGCAACTTTTTGAATGAAAACATGATGCATCTTTTGAAAGGGTCGTCCAATGTTCAGATGATACCGTAACAACAATTCAAGTAATAATTTTTTAAATAAGTTTGTTTGCCAGTTTTTAGTTTCAAAACATTATATATAGATTAATTTCACGTAACTTTTCTAAACATTCCAAATTTCTAACTCTTACGTATTGTTAGCAGTGGACCTTTGTTTATGGACGAAAAACTCGAGATTATGACAAAGGTCATCCGAGATTCACGATTTATGTACAACACAGTTTAATTTGTGGCAATACGAAGTTTGTCGGGTCAGCTAGTAATATATATATAACAGTTTTAGTACAATTTCTTCGACTGTATGTCCACCATGCCAAGTATGGTATCGCGAAAAATTTGTTCGCGAAAATCAGCATTTTTGTATGGTAACCGACCCTAACGACTAGTTCGTACAATAATTATTTCTCAGTTTACCATTTGGCACATATAGTCAAAACCATTGCTGGATATAGTCTGCATATGGTTATATGATTATACAGCAGATGGTTAGAACACTATACAGAAAATCGTTGGCGTATGGTATTTGACTACGCAGATCTGCAGAACAGATAGTGGGTATATCTTTACACTTGTTCCTACACTCAAAATAAACTTCACGTCGAAATCATAGGAAAAATTATGTGAATATTTTCCATCCAGCTTTTCCTGTACTATTTACGTGATTTTCAGGTAGTTTGCACGCATACTAATGCGTTAACGTGAAAATCAGATAAATGTTATTATTTTTTCCAATAACAATCAGCTGAAAGTCACGTAAATCCCTGTAGAGAAATTTACGTGATTTTTCACGTTGAAAGGACGTGTGGATTATTTTGAGTATACCGGATTTGATGCGAAAACCATTTTTGCAGGATAGTTGTCCGGCATTCTAGCAACATGTCCTACCCAACTTATCCGTCCAGCTTTAACCACTTTTTGAATACTTGGTTCGCCGTAGAGACGCGCGAGCTCGTGGTTCATTCTTCGCCTCCATACACCGTTCTCTTGCACTCCGCCAAAGACGGTTCTTAGCACCCGCCGTTCGAAAACTCCGACTGCTCGTAGGTCCTCTTCTGGCAGTGTCCACGTTTCGTGTCGTGACGTGTCGTGACAACCGGTCTAATTAGCGTTTTGTACAGTGTGCACTTTGTACAGAGGCTCAAATTGTTCGACCGCAAGTGTTTGTGGAGTCCGTAGTAGGCCCGACTTCCGCTGATAATACGTCTTTTAATCTCACGGCTGGTATTGTTGTCCTCTGTTGCCAGCGAGCTAAGGTATACGAACTCGTCGACTACCTCGAACTCATTCCCGTCGATTACCACGGTACTGCCCAAGCGGGCCCTGTCGCGCTCGGTCCCGTCTGCCAGCATATACTTCGTTTTAGACGTATTTATCTTCAATCCAATTTTCTCTGCTTCGCATTTCAGTCTGGCGTACTGATCTTCCACCGCCTCAAATGTTCTGCCGACAGCATCCACGTCGTCAGCAAAGCAGATAAATTGACTGGATTTATTGAAAATCTTGCCCCGCATTTCGATCGCCGCTCGTCTTATAACACCTTCAAGCGCAATGTTGAATACCAGGCAGGAAAGACCATCTCCTTGTCGAAGTCCCCTGCGAGATTCGAATGGGTCCGACACGGCTGTTTTCACGGCATTCCAACAGTCCTCAAGAGGGGCTTCATCCAGCTCACCCTCTACCGGCAGCGCGGTTTCGAGAGATAACGCGTAGTTTTCGGCGACCTCCAGTTGCTTCAGTCGCGCTAGATTATACCGTGGCGGGCGGCGGTATCGTATGTTGTTCACAACAGATAGTTTTTGGCGTATCCTTACCATCATTAGGTAGTGATCCGAATCAATGTTTGCGCCCGGATAGGTTCTGACGTCGATAATGTCTGAAAAGTGTCGACCATCTATCAGAACGTGGTCGATTTGTGATTCTGTCTGGTTGGGTGATCTCCAGGTGTACCGATGGTAGAGGTTATGCTGGAAGAAGGTACTATGTATGGCCATGTCCTTGGAGGCGGCGAAGTCGACAAGTCTTAGGCCGTTTTGGTTCGTTTGCGGGTGGGCGCTGAACCGTCCAATCACCAGTTTGAATTCCTCCTCCTGACCAACCTGAGCATTACAGTCCCCGATGGTAATTTTGACATCATGTCTTGGGCAGCGGTCGTATTCACGCTCCAACTGCGCGTTGAATTCTTCTTTGTCATCATCGGTACTTCCGAGGTGAGGGCTGTGCACGTTAATTATGCTTATATGGAAGAATCGGCCCTTGATTCTTAATCTGCACATTCGGGGGTTGACCGGCCACCACCCGATCACCCGCTTCTGCATCTCGCCCATCACTATAAAAGCTGTGCCCAGATCGTGTGTATTGCAGCAGCTCTGGTAGATGGTATGACCACCCGCATAATCGAAAACTATTGATGAAACGGTGGGTATTATGAATGTATGTAAAACGGATAGGGTAGGAGTATGAGAAATAACGCGAAAATACTATTAAATCGGTTTATTTTAATTAATAACAAGAGATATAAAATACGCGTGCGCGCGTCAAGGATCGGTTGAACAAGAATGAGTAACAAGTACACGGTTAAAAGTTTTTCTCTTTTCACAAGATCCGAGGGATAACCCTCTCGTCCCACACGGCCTTTCCTGACTTCACTTACGACCCGGAAGTGACCATGGCTTCAGAAGGTCTCCGGCTGTTGAGGTCTTCTTTGGGCCATCCACTTCGTCGTCCAGCTTCCGAACTTCATATCGGTCGTTCGGCAAAACGTTGATAATCTCGTACGGACCCAAATAACGATGTTTCACTTTCTGTCCTACTCCAAACTGCGTTTTCGGAATTGCGACAACATCTCCTACACGGTACGCTTTCGACGGTCTTCGATGCGAATTGTAATTTTTCTGGTTCTCTTGCTGCATTCTTTGAATACTCTCATGTGCCATCTGCCGTAGTCCCCATCTTTCTCTTTCGAATAGCTCTCGAGTTTCCTCGGAAAGTAGTTCGTGAAGAATTTCGTCCTGTTTCGTACGCATTTTTACACCAAGCAGTAACTGGAACGGTGTCGTCTGTATCGCTCGTTGCCAGCTATTGTTAAGACATTTTTGAACAGCAGCAACATGTTTAAACCATTCTTCGGGTTTCTCCACCGAAAGTTTAGTCAGCATCGGGATAATGACGCGATGGACCCTTTCGACTTGTCCGTTTCCTCTGGGTACACCCGTAACGATCGTGTGCAATTCTACGCCTTCTTCTTCGCAAAACTTATTGAACTGGTTTGACGTAAACGCAGCACCTTTGTCACAAATGATTCGTCGTGGATTCCCAAAAATATCGGTTATGATCCGTAGCTTCTTGATCGCTTCATCGGCAGACGTGGACTTTGTCGCAAACAACCAAACGAACTTTGTAAAACCATCAACTACAGTCAAAACGTAATTATACGTCTTCCCGGTAGACGGCATTGGACCGAGATGGTCAATGTGCAAAGTATCCATCGGTATATCGCCTTTCGGAATCGGCTGAAGTTCTCCCTCCGGTTTGCCTCTCTTTTTCTCGCCGACAATACACGGAACGCAAGCAGCGATGCACTGTTGTATCTTCTTTTCGATTCCCGGAATGTAATAATCAGCATCAATTCTTTCCCTGGTCACCGAAGTGACCCTTCTCGTGAGCTGCACGAATTATTTCCATTTCCATCATTTCTGGAACGTAAATTCGTCGCTTTCCGTCGCAATCTTTGTACAGGACACCATTGGATACGGAAAAACCATCGACTGTTCCGCTTTGCTCTACTGCTAGCCTAATCGCTTTCACCCTATCATCATTATCCTGTGCAGAACGCATTCTAGCACTGACAACAGCAGAGAGAGCTAAAACTGTAGCACATGACAACGCGTCGACATGAGGCATTTTATTTCCAGCTCGGTGTTCTACTTCAAATTCGAATTCCGCCAAAGCTAAAGCCCAACGAGCTACACGAGCGTTGATCCTTTTCTTATTCATGGATTCCTTGAATGCCATACAATCGGTGACTATTTTGAATTTACATCCCAACAAATAGCAACGGAACTTTCTAATCGATTCAACTACGGCCAATGCTTCCAAATCGTAGGAATGATAGTTTTGTTCAGCAGAGTTCGTCAAACGGCTGTAATAGTAGCAAGGATGAAACTTACCGTCGTCATCTGCACGTTGCATTAGAATTCCAGCTAATGCCATCTTACTGGCGTCAGTATGAATCTGTGTTTCTTCATTTGGCTGAAAAATTCGCAGAACTGGGTAACTTGCTAGTACACTTTTAATACGGTCGAACGCAGCAATGGCTTTTTCATCAAACACAAAAGAACTTTCCCGCTTTAACAGATTTGAGAGCGGTCTGGCGATATCTGCGAAAGAAGGCACAAACTTCCTAAAATAGCTTGCCAATCCGTAGAAGCGTTGCAGCTGTTTAGCGGTCGTTGGTTGAGGAAATTTCTTCACTTTCTCTATTTTTCCCGGTGCGGGTTCCACCCGACCATCGTATACTGTGTAACCCAAAAATTCAACTCGACGTTGTAGGAAAGCACACTTCTTCCAGTTGAAAACTAGTCCACTCTGTTCTGCCACATTCAACACAGTTTTCAGTAACTCGAGTCCTTCTTCCTCCGTTTTGGAAGGTATGATCACATCGTCCACAAACACTATTATTGTACCGTTGTTTATCAAATCGTTCAACACCGTGCTGATAAATCTGCCGAATGCACTACTACTGGTGCACAGACCGAACGGGGCACGCAAAAATTCGTACTGCCCATCACTGGTAACAAAAGCAGTATATTTCCTACTACTCTCTTCTATTGGCACGTGAAAATAGGAATTCTTTAGATCCAGCGTCGTGTACACTCGAGCATTACAAAGCTGGTCTATTTGCTCTTCAACGTTGGGCATGGGAAAATTGTCACGGATCACCTTCTTGTTAATTTCACGAAAATCCACACAGACGCGACGTGACCCATCCTTCTTTGGTACGACTACCAACGCGCTAGCATATTCACTATCTGACGGTTGGATTATGCCATCTTCGAGCCAATCACTTATTTGGTTTCTTACCACCTCTTTTTCTAACGGTGCAAGACGCCGGGGATTACCACGCACAACTTCGTTGTCGACTAATTTGATCACTAAAGGATTCTTAGCGGTCACGGAAAATTTCGGCTCGTAATTTTCGATTATTTTCATCACATCGAAACGGTACTTGTACGGCACTGTTATCTCATCACTGTACTCCTCGATTCGTCGGATCCATTGTGTATCACAATCTTCTTCGGATTTGATCGCTGGAAACTTTTTTATTCGTACACCATCGGGAGTAATCGAGAAATTCACACAACTGAGGAAATCCATACCTATCAGCATACCTATGCGTTACAATGCACAACATAAAATTGGATTACGTAATCATCTTCATCGATTACTGAAGCAAGCGTTACTGTACCACAAACATTTTGCACTTCACCGCCGTATCCGCGAATTTTCATATCCGATCGATTTAACTTTGTGTTACCGTTCTCAATATGCAGCCACAGGTCCTCTCGTATCAAGCAGATTTCACTTCCCGTGTCGACTATAGCAAGAATCTCGCGATCGTTCACATTTACACTGATACCTGGTTGCGGAATGCTTACTTTCCCGATCGTGTTCACTTTTGCATTCTTCCTTTTCGAACTACGCTCTTCGTTTTTCTTCGCGCAATCTTTCGATAAATGTCCGAAACCGTTACAAGAAAAACACTTCGGGCCGTCTGTCTTTTGCGGGCAGTTATTTGCAACGTGTGTCAGATCTCCGCAGTTGTAACAATGTCGCTTCGTGTTTACATCGGTTTTTTCCTTTGGCCTTTCATCTCCTTTCTCACGACGATCTCTTTTCGGGAACGAACGGGCGTCGGTATGCGACTTTTTAACGGTTTTAGCCTGAGCTTTCTCAAACGTTAGCAACTTTTCTTTTAGCTTCGTGATGGTACACGCTTCGTACAACATGGAACGGTGGTACTCGTCGTCTGTGACGCCGTCAACGATGTATTCGCATACGCTCGGCTCGTCAAGGTCAACAGCAGAAGCAATTTTTTGCATTTCGTAGATATAGTCTCGAATCGGTTCATCCGTCTTCTTCTTACGTGCTGCCAATTTTCTATGCACGTCGCTCGCACGAACGAATGGGGCAAACTCTTTAATTAGGGCTTTCTTCAATTTAGCGAAGGTACTAGCGTTACGCAAAGTGAATACAAATCGTCTCGCGGTTCCTGTTAATTTCTTGCGTAGCATAATGACCTTTTGTTCGTCACTCCAGTATGCAGCGGCACACATTTGCTCGAACTGATCCATCCATAGTTTGACGTCTTGACCCTCATCAGCACCGAAAGATTCAATGCTGTCCTCGATATCACGGAAAGAGTAAGGGCGCAGAATTTTTCGAGAAGCTTTCGCACGTTGCGGAGTTGATTCTACAGCCGTAAGGAATCTTGAATCATCGTTTTCACTGCTGTTTTGCTCGTAATAATCTTCATCGTCGTTGTGTTGTCCATCAGCGCCATTTGATGAATCATCGCCGTTGCTATCATCGTTAGCATGAGCGTCGTTCACTCCGTCGTTAGCATCGTCCTTCGTTTCAGCAGACTGTGCGTCCACGTTATCATCGTTGTATACGTCGTACTCCACATCAGTACGCTGTTCGTCGTTTGCAGCTGTATTCGTATTGTAGTTGGCAATTCGTTTTGCCATCTCCGCTTTACTACCACTTGTGGGAAGGCGTCGTTTTTGGCACTCGCGTTGTAGACCAACTTTCGTAAAAGTGGCACACAATTCCACCACCGGATCCGCCATTTTGTTTTACGTATCAACTTATTCGCGACGTTTAACTCTCGAAATTTAGTATTTCACGCATATTTTACAAAAACTCCATCCTGGTTGAGCCCCCATGTAAAACGGATAGGGTAGGAGTATGAGAAATAACGCGAAAATACTATTAAATCGGTTTATTTTAATTAATAACAAGAGATATAAAATACGCGTGCGCGCGTCAAGGATCGGTTGAACAAGAATGAGTAACAAGTACACGGTTAAAAGTTTTTCTCTTTTCACAAGATCCGAGGGATAACCCTCTCGTCCCACATGTATTGTATGAGCAATAGTTACTGTTCATGATAAAGTTGCATATTATTAGCTACCATTGAAGTTCATATCCAGCTTTTTACGCGCTATAATGGCGGACGCTATAAATTGTGTTCGTAATATGCGAACAATCTTTTTGACAACTCTGCATACATACTGCCTATTTTATAATGAACGTTTCACGGCCAATATCATATCAATTGATTGACAATTGATTTTATGAAAAAAATTAACTCATACCCTACAAATTATTTTTGCCCCACGATTTTTCAAGCCAATTTCCAAGGGGGGGGGACAAAAACTTTTGAAATTATTTACAATGGCCTAATTTGAAAAAAATCATACATAAAGTCATACACATAAGCATTACAGTGCGGCGTAAAACAACCTTCGCGAATAAAACGCCGCTCCTGGAAAAACACGATTTTCAAACTTTATGTACCTTTTTCTCAGAAATTACACAACGTATGCAATTGACTTGTCTTGTGACAAACACCTTATGTTTGATAAATTAATATCCCACAAGCATTAGTTGAAGCATATACCTGAATGAACAAGAAAAAAGAAATTACATTGTGCTTAGCTGCGCGACTAATGGAGTGTTAACTAACACATTTATTTACAGGTTATCCCTATGGATTAATGCAATTGAACACAAAAAAAATCAAAAAAATATGCATGGTGAAAGCTATGTCTAAGTGTCCCCCGCGTCTCTGTGTGTCACCGTTGCTAATAGGAATGTTTTATAAAAAATAGTGAACTAGCGGACAATATTTTTTTTAATATTAACTATTATTACTATGTGATGCCGTGCAGTAATTTTAGTTTTAATTTAATATGTATTTGTTGTTGAACATCACTTAAAAATGATTGCAAAAAAATTTATGTTGACCTCCTAAAATTGATTTTTGTTGAAAAATATATTTAAAAATCAACATTTTTTTCTCAAACTGCATTATACGATGTAGGTTCACAAACTTCACTTTCCATGTAAATATCATGGATCTTGTTTTATGACTTAGCTATTCCCGTTGACTCACTGTTGACTACTCTCGCCTACTGTTAGAATAATGTCAATGTTAATTAAGGTGCGACTTGTTCATTTTTGATCAATATTACTTCTGTTGCCATCCTAATATTTGTGGGGTGTGGCCAAAGTTTCTTGGAAACATCGGGCAACATTAATGTTGGGAAAATTATAAAAACAAGTTACATGCTACATGTCAGTTTTTGGATAGTACCTACTTCCTAATACCGCGAAAATAGCTGTACAAAATCACGTCGGACTCGATTATTAACTAAATGTGTCGATTATACTACAACATGCAACATTGGTGTATTTTATTCATAATTAAATGTTTAGCCGTTAAAAATCAAATCAAAAATTATTTCGTATATGTCATAAACACCAATATCGAGACAATTATATATATTACAATTACAATAAATTTGCATAGTGACTAAAGTTCTTAGCGATAATGAAATAGAGCAAAACTGCTAGCCTGATTTTTAATTAAGTCCTGTAAACAAAAATAAAGAAGCGAGAGTTTGTTTCCTTATATGGTAGTTTGGAATAACCCACGCGGTTTTTACGTTGATGGCAACAATAGAACCTATTCGAAAATCGGGCCAGAATGGTATTCTAAGAGCGCGAACAACCAGGTGTGATTTGTAATACAGTAAGATTTCGAATTAGGCAACAACGGCGTATCGCCTATGTTGCCAAAATCGAAACCGTGCTAAAATCGAGTCCCTTTTTTGAAATGAAAAAATTGAATATAAATGCGTTGGAAATAGACTAAATATTATTAATCAACGATTGCAACTATTTTATCTTTAAAAAGTCCGCTTAGAGCTATTTGTCCGGTGCAAGTAAGTTTTTGGCAATCTGCGGTAAGACGTAGTCCTACGGCAATAAAAATATGAAATATCTTCGAAATATCTTATTACCGCCAGCTCCACGCGAAAAAATCATTCATTGACATGCATCATAGAAGCATTTCAATTTCTGTGTAGCTCATCGAAATGGAAACAACACAAAGCGAACTCCCCAATAAACTGCTTCCAAGTGACTTCTCAGTATCTTTACCGCTGCAGCGCGCTGGTGAACTATACATTTCTATGAAGTGTGAATTCACAGTAAGGATCGCACAGCCAAGTCACACTTGTATCTCACAGTGAAGCCACACTTGGGGCCTTCACAGTGGCAGTGTAGTTGTTTTCATGTCCGCTTTGTGCGGTGTTTCGGAGAAGAAAAGACGCTGTCGTCAGTTCCATTGCCACTTATTAAGGTACCAGTACACTGTTTGCTGTATCATCCAATATTTGATCTATTTCATCAAATAAATTTGAAAACTCGTGTACTGACCCAACCAAATATTCGAACAAATTTTATTTTTCAAAATGTCGCCGAGCTTTTCCAATAAAATTTGGCGGTTTGTAAAACAGTGTAATATGCCAATCAAATTAAATTTGTTTTCGTAACATTTTGCGCTGTTTGCCGGTTTCTTTGCTTGAAACTTATCAAAAAAGCTCACAATGTGTATTATTTGAACTGCTGTCAAAACCGAATTTGGTACAGGAAAAATCGTGCAGAAAGAAAGTTTTGCAAAGGAAATGACACTGGAATAAATCAGGACATTATTAAATCAATAGTGAAAAGTTAAAAAGATTATGAATAATGAGGAAATCACTTTATAGACCTGTTTTTCGAACATGATTTGTTTAACGGGAAATTAGCAGTCATTAACTTTTCGTCGGAGAGCTCAATTTCGGAAGCAGTTTTTGGACGCAATAGCTGGGGTCTGGTCCGAAAACCGCGTAAATTTCGAAAAGCGCGCAAAAAACCGCATAAATTCCGAAAACCGCTTAAAAATAGTCGCGTAAAAAGCGACTTCAGTGTATATAAATTGCATTTTTTCATACCGCAGTAATTTGTATTAATTATTTTGAATTAATAATAATGACTGTATTAAAACGCGTTTAAAAAAATTAAAATGCCTTTCAGCTTCCTGTTAAATGAATAGCCTCACTTTCCGAGCGTACTTTTTTGCGTATTTGATCTGTTTGATCTGCACAGAAATCTGCTGGTGCAAACATTTTCGGGCCGAATGTATTTGATAATCTCACGAATTTCATGCTGTTTTGCAAACAGTGTACTGGCCTCACAAAATATGTCAAAATTTATTTGATTTTGTAACACGGGTAACGTCTCAGATCGAATTTTTGTCATCTAATTTGACAATCAGTGTACTGGGCAAGACAAATATGTCTGTCAAATACCAAAATTTGCCCAAATTCTGACAGGAAGAAAATTTGACGATAAAGCAAACAGTGTACTGGTACCTTTAACTGCATCTAGGAGCCAGTGAACTAATGATTATACCTCTGCATCCTTGCTATTCGCTGAGAGAACTGTGTGAATCACTCTTCGCATCCGCTGCAAGTTGAGGTGCTGGCCATCCCTGCAGAACGTTCGGTAAAAAATTTTTATGATGCCAAACATTACTAATGATCCGTAAACGTCGATTGGCGCCATCGAATTTTACCGAACGTTCGGCTGCTCAGAGTTCGGTAAAAAATTTTAAGTGTGTGGTGCTATAAAATTTTACCGAACGTTCTGCTGTTTAGATTTCGGTAAAATTTTACCGAACCGATTAAGTGTGAACGCTTACGAAAACATATGAAAGCTGCTATGCGATAGGTAGCGAGTGTTCTGCTTACATTGCTGTTATTCGCTTCTGTGCGAAAACCTTCCCAAAAGAAAAATAAAAGCAAAAAAGATTTTGTTACCAGTTTTGATCGCCGAATCGTTCGGTCTTCCACTTCTGTTCTGTGATATGGCGCTTTTCCCACTTAAATAAAATCCCATGCCAAACTATCGACGTGTACGTGAATGCACATACAAAAATATTTCCCTTCTTTTTTTTACACAAAAACCTGAAAATATCATAGCGAAGGCCGTTTGATATTGAATTTTCATTTTTTTATTTGTTTAAGAAAGTCCACATTAGCGAGTGTTTACGGTATTCACTGAAAATGACAATCTTTTTACTCGGGTTTTGAGCAATCGAGCACCAGTTTTCGAGTAGTTGCAGACATTTTTGCAAAAAAAATTGGCATCTCTGAACTCTGATCCTGTCGTACTGTCAAAGTGAATAATAACATTATTATTTATTATTTCAAATTAATGATTAATCTTAATGTCTATGTCTAATCTCTAATGTCAAAACACATTACGTTGCGGTCTGATGGTCTGATTACGCGGATTTTACTTTTATTGGGGAATAGTAAGAATATTATAATATAATATATTATGTTTAAAAAAAAATTCAATTTTAAAGTGTGTTTTATATAAATGTGTTTACATATTATTTATATTCCATATATTTGTTTGCCATGTGGCAGCAAGTCGCTTAGAATTCCCGAGAAACAGTTTAACAAACATTAGTCGAGAAAATCAACAGTGAGCTATTTGTAACCGAATCATTTATTATCTGGAATCTAAACATTGCACATGCCCTGTTGATTTGAAAGGATTGCGTGTTTCCACGCTAGCGAATATGGTGAGTAAAGTTAGTCCATTTCTGAATATTGCTCATGTCCTTTTTTCTTAATATTTCGCATTAAAGATTATCGCTGGTGGTATATTTCAAAAGAATTTGACTATAAACACTAATATAGGCTTCCTTATGTGGCATAGAAAACATGGCACCTGAGCCGCAGCCTGAGAACCTCTGAAATAAAGATAGCAATGTAACTGTGTAATAAAGCTGCAGAGTTGAAATATCAGCAACGTAGGGTTGCCAAGTGGCCGGCCCGACCGGTTTTTCACCTGCAAAGCCGGTGGCCGGTCAATCCTGCAAAAAGGCCAGTTTTCTGACGTATGAAGCCGCATTGGTACTTTTTGCCGGATTTGTTAAATTAATTAATGTTCGTTGTGGTTTCGATTCCGGCCACTACCCAAATAATATGTCAATAACGCACATTCCAGGCAAATCCTCTAATGTGCTAATAGAGCTTTCCAGTTATGTGTATATTGGTGCTTGAAAATGAGGCAAACAACAACAGTAAACAAAAGAGATGCATTCCTTTGTCACCAAGGTACACAATGAATTTCGTCTTCCGCTGGCTCAAATACCAGTATATTTTCAAAATATGTGCTTGAATTTGGAACAGGATGGAAAATTTGACCGAAATATGTACTCTGCAGTGTGGCAAACGGAGAAACACAACTAGTAATAGCTTTTTGTCGGTTTGTTCCTCCAGCATCATCTGTTCCCCAAAATGAGGTAAACATCATGTATATACACGCGTATTTCGTGTTCGCTAGTGTGGGTGGTTGAGCTGTCAGCTCTATATGCTGCGACAACCCCCCGCATTTTTTCAAAATTATCGCCAAAAAAGGCCGAAAAGAATTTGAATTTTTCGATCCAAGCATTTCAAAATAATTTTTCATGTAAATTTTTCTTTTCGCATTTTACAGGTTTCATAGAGAACTTAAGAGATACATATTCCCGCGAAAAGTAAAAGAAACGATTCTAGTGCATACTTTAATTTTTTGCAAAAGAAATAGAAGGGTTAAAAAAACCTAATATTTCAAATGAATTTTAGAGCTCGAACGTTATAGAGAATACGAAAAGAAGCCGAGATTTAAATCGAGGTGTGAGTTTTATGAAAATTAATATAAAATTCAAGTTCAGGGCGGGATCAAATTTAACATAATATAAAAATTCGGGTTCGGATCGTGTTTTGGTTTGGCCGAAAAAAAAATTCGGTTTCGGGCCGGGTTTGGGTTTTTGCGAAAAAAATAAATCCGGGTTCGGGTCGGGTTCGAGTTTGCTGAAAATAAAATTTCGGGTTCGGGTCGGGCTCGGGTTTGACAGAAAATAAAAATTCGGGTTCGGGTCGGGTCCGGGTTTGACAGCAAAAAAATTTTCGGGCCCGGGTCGGATTCGGGCTTAGAAAATATGAAACCCGGCCATCTCTATATACAGCACACTACTTCCGACACTAGGTTTAATGTACGGTACGGAAGAAAAATCGTTTGCCGTTTTTTCAGAAGTTCAATTTTGTCCTGAATACACAATATTTGGAAATGTAGTAGGATCGTCTTCATCAGCTACAAACTGGAATTTTGAATTTGAATCTCCATCAGTCTAAATCAACTCACTGTTTCACACCATCAAGCATCAACACGCAGAGTTACCATTTTCACAGATTTTTTCGTCATTTTAAAGCACAGAATCTGTGATCACAGATGACAGATATTTTTGAAAATCACAGATTTTCACAGATATGCTACGTGTTGAAGAAAAGTTTATCAATTTTATGACTGGGAGCGAAATGGCACAAAAAATCGGGACGTAAAGTTACAAAACCGAAATTACTGCACATCAAAATCAAAATTTACGAAGCGTTTGGATGATATTGAATGAACCATATTGTTCAAAAACATTAAAATGTTAATTTTTCTTCATGGGAGCATAATTATGTAACACAGATTTAGTAACAGATTTTTTCCAATAGTTTTACAGATTTTCACAGATTTTTAAACTAGAAACACAGATTTCAAAATGGCAACTCTGTCAACACGTCCTTTCTTCGTTTTGCAGCTGTTTTTTGGTATTCATAATTTTGTTACGTAACTATTCTTCAGACTCCCCCTCCCCCCTATGTAACAAAAAGTAACGCAAACTTGACCCCCCTCCCTCCCCTCCAAGCGTTACGTAATTTGTGTATGAAGCCTAAAACATATTTTTTTCGCCAAGAATAACTTTTCAAAAGGACGTATTAAAAAATAATATATTTTTTTAAATTATATCTTAAAATTAAAACTACTTATTTGATCAAAATTGCGTCAACGTATAAGTTGTGGGAAATTAGATTTTTTATGAATGTGGGACATATTGAATGGCTTATTTGCTAAATCGGTTTGGTAGTAAAGATGAGATCATTTAGAAATTGGGCACTACATATTGGCGATAGTGGCGCTCCCAGTGGCCGTCGATGCTAGTTTTTAGTAGCGTTGTGTTATTTGCACCCCGTTATTTATAAACAGTTCTGCATAATTTTCGTAGTTTAAAGGTAACGTGGTTTCGAGATATTCATCATGCAGGAGGAGAAATGAAAGTAATTGTGTGAGGTCACCTGCAAGATCCATCAGCGTCGGCTCGGGAGCAGGCGGGACTGACGGATTATCCTAAAAAAGCTGTGGTGTGAGTAATTGAGTCGTGCAAAGAAACTCAGGGCTGTCCGCAAGGCGCAGGCCAGACGTTTGAAGTTGAACTTTTGATCGTCAACTGCGGTTGAGGGTCATTCGGAAATTCAAGGCTGATCTCAGCATCACGGATTGTGCTTTGGCGAAAAAACTGAATAGTGACCACTGTACTGTACGGCGAATCCGTCTCGGTTACCGAATAAGTGGGGAGCCCAACAGAAACTTAAAACAATGAAAAAGCAAAGCATTTTATTTTATCAGGCTAAGCAATGGGGGGAGTTGTTTTCTACTTTACTGTGAGGAAAATTTGTATATTAAAACACCCATGAACTCCCCAGAAACTTGCAAAACTCAAGATTGTGACAAAAGTGATCCGAGATTCACGATTTATGTACAACACAGTTTAATTTGTGGCAATACGAAGTTTGTCGGGTCAGCTAGTTTTCTATATATATTCATATATTTCATTATATTCATTATATTTCTATAAACCACGTAAATATTATAAAACTAAATAAGGTGTTCATCAAGTAACATAAATGACGCCTAAAAGTATTTACGCATCCAAGGAAAGAAAATATAATTATTGTACGCAATACGTTGTGAATATTACTGGCAAATAAGGATTTTGAGGAATACGGAAAGGATATTTAAAAATATAGTCAAGTTAATTATCTGCTAAGCGACCCCATCGAACACGCTGTCATCAGTCATAGGATTGACTGCTCCACTCAGCGCACTCAGAACGTGCTACGGACCGGCGCCTGCCACTCACCCTAAGGTGGCAAACGCTATACGCTCTTCATTTACATCTGGATCAGCTTGACTGCCTGGATCAGCTGATTGATCGCTGCTGCCTGTGTTATCAGGACCGTTCGGCCTGTGCTGTCGAACTGTGTGGAAGAACCAAAACAAAAAACCGCAAGTGCTAGCAAATAAGACTGTTTGCCATTGTTAGCCTTAAGTTGAGTAGCTTTACCCTGTCCCGGGACCAGTAGGCTGATGCGTTCAATAAACAGCCTGTAAGTTTGAAAACCACCTGAAAGATATCGAACTTTTGTTTGTTTTTTTTCGAATTAATGAATGGTGAGATCTTTTCTCATTTAGATTCGCGTATAGTCTCGATCCTTTTAGTTCGTTTGTTTTGGAGATTTTGTAGATATTAATTGATCAGTCTGTACGAATATTATTGGTTTAACCCCTGTTAGGAAAAGTCAGATGAACGGTGTGATTTAGCCACTTTTAACCCGCCCGTTTTACAGAGTCTCATAGCCGGACTTTCAAAAGCGTCAGCAGCCTCCTAAACCGGAGTGGCGCTTAAGCTGCTGTGCGTTGTGTGCGCAACACGAACGTTACATTTTGGCGCCCAACGTGGGGCCACGACTGAAAGTGTCTTAAGAGATAGATTCAATTGATCATAGCAAAGTAATAAGTTAGTAAATTTAGTTCGTTTTTTCGCTACGTTACATATCTGATTCTGAGCTTTAGTAGTACTGTTAGATTTAGAGAATAAGCAATTTCTATATTTGGTGATAGGTGAAAAATTTTTTTTTATTTATATTTAAATTTATATTTGCATTTTTTGCGATTATTGATTGTTTTTCTTTTTTGGGTATTTGGTAAAAATTTATTTCGTTTTTATACTTATATATTTAAAGTTAAGCAAAAACAGTTTTTATTTTGGACATTAGTGCCAAATGGATTTGTATCGTATAAACGCGAGTGACCTCGCCGAAGAGGAAATTAATTACGAGTTAGTTATTCGAGGATATCCTATAGAGGGCACACTCGAAGCTCGTCGTAGAACTCTTCGCAACTTGCTGCGGAGTTCCGATGAAAATATTCAAGTTGTGTGGTCCCCTCAGAACCTGGCTGACGATTTCAGTCATATTCCGATACAATTGCATTTAATTGAGCGAATGCTTGTCAACGGTCACAACCCGTATTGTTTTTCAAGATTAGTGCATTACTATCTCCGAGTGTCTCGTTATTATCCTGAAGAGCCTGTTTGGCAAGAAAAGAAGAAAGTGCTATTAGATGTTGTAAACCGAATGGTGAAACGGTATTATCAGGTGGAGTTTCCTGAACCTGCAATTCGTCCGGAGTCGATCACCGTTACCTCATCAAATGCTAACGTACCGTCTGCTATCCCGATTCAAAGCAGCCGACAGCAAATTGATATTCCTTTCGCATCGTCAACGTTGAATGCTCCCGTCCTAAATACGACGGGAAGAGAAGATCTCCTTACGCAGGAGGAAACCGTAGGAGGTGCAAGTGTAAACATGGAAGGTGTAGGTAGAGGTTTAATGAGTCCCCCGCTAATTTCTTTGTCTCCAGCGTTGAGCACCGGTATTGGAAAAAAATGGGAAAGTGTAATTGGACCAATTCCACGGCCAGCATCTCTAGGTGCAGTTCGTCGACCTACAGGTCCACCGCAACCGGGTGCACTTAGCCAGCCGCCGTCTGCTACAACATCGTTATTACTCCCGAACCAATATCCTCAACCAATTGCAAAAACGACAGGTCCTGTACCGGATGTTACACAGTTACCACTATTTCCTAATGAGATTGGACAAAATTTACCGCAGTCGAGGGGCGTTGACATTATGAATGTTCCGCCTAGACCGGAAATTTTCAGCATGCAAAACGAAGAGAGACGGCCGGTTGAAATTAAAAATTCGCCAGTCCGTAACGAAACAAATGTGAACATGTTCAAAACGAGCATGTTGCCACCGAAGCCAGTGATTGCCTTTCAAGCACATGATCGTCCAGCGAGTCCGAGTAACCCGAGGGAGGAACCGATTGTACCTGCAAATTTCGGCCAACAGGATGAATACGTGCATGTATCAGAAATCGAATCGTACATTCGTTCCTATATGAATAAACTCTTCAATAAAGGTCTGCAACGTCCTGCGATGGATGAGAGAGCGATAAATCATCTAGCGGATAAAATTGCGAATGTACATTTAAATGATGAAGAAGTATTCGAAGTAATTCCACGACAGTCAACAATGTTGCAGCCCCGGCAGATGGAGGTCGAGCAACCGCTGCAGTTGTCCGGTCGAGTGTCTGATCGTCGTAGTCCAGTTGTAGCTGGTAATGAACGAAATAACGCCAGAGATACGTGCTTTGGAATTTCGCCACCACGAACTGGTCGAGAAAACATTCATTTTCAGGAAGGCCCAATGGTTAATACTGCTCGTAACCGAGGCTCGGGTTTTGAGCGATCCCCGTACCAAGGCTATCCAAGGCGACTGCCTCACCAACAGTGTGCGATTATAGAAAAATGGCCAAAATTCTCGGGCGATACGAATGCGGTTCCAGTTACTGATTTTCTTCGTCAGTTAGATATTTTGTGTCGCTCATATGCGATCAGTCATCAGGAGCTGCGAATGCATGCGCACTTGTTATTCAAAGACAGTGCGTATGTATGGTATACAACCTATGAGGAGAAATTCGACAGTTGGGAAACTCTCGAACACTTCCTAAAGATGCGATATGACAACCCAAATAGAGATCGAATCATTCGTGAAGAAATGAAGTATAGAAAGCAGCGTCCAAATGAACTCTTCAGCGCATTCTTGACCGACATGGAAATGCTGGCGCAACGGCTAATGAGAAAAATGACCGAAAGAGAAAAATTTGAAATCATCGTCGAAAATATGAAACTGTCATACCGGCGACGATTGGCATTAGAACAGATTAATTCAATTGAACATCTAGCCCAGTTATGTTTTCGTTTTGATGCACTGGAAACGAACTTATACGCCAGTCAATCAAGACCCAGCATTAATCAAATAAATTGCGACGAAGACGATGATGTACAATCCGACCAAGAGAACGAAGGATTAGTTTGCGCCGTGCAATCAAGAGGACCAAAGTCATTCCCAACCCTTCGCGGAAAAAGTCAAGGACAACCGAAAGAGGAAAATCCAGAAAAGGAACCAGTTAAATGCTGGAATTGCCAACGGTCAGGTCATATGTGGAGAGAATGCGATCAGCATAAAAGAATATTTTGCCACGTTTGCGGTCATCTTGATACGACAACATACAGATGTCCCAACCAGCACAACCTAAGAAAAGGAGAAGAGGAGAAACAAAAAAACGACTAAAGGAGGAAAATATAGGGAATCCTTTTCCTCACCGTCAATCTGCAGCGATTCCCACTACACCCTATTCCCCATTTCATAAAATACACCAGATTCGTACTTCAGCTCATCGATGCCCACATTTCACCGTAAATATTTTAGGAGAAGAAATAGACGCTCTCGTAGATACTGGTGCCAGTATTTCCGTGATTAGCTGCATAGACTTAATACGCAAATTAGGTCTTCAAATACACCCGCTTCCGATGAAGATATCTACGGCAGATGGGACTGAATACCGATGTCTGGGATATGTTAATGTGCCGTATTCTTTCAAAACCGCCACACATATTGTGCCAACTGTTGTTGTACCCGAAGTAACCAAACGTTTAATCTTGGGAATTGATTTTCTCGATAAATTTGGGGTTTCGGTTAATGTCGCCGACAAACGATATGCTTCCAGCCGGAATTTCGAAAAGTACGGAATCCATCAATCTGCTGGACCTATTTCGCGTGGAAACCTATTTCGGAGAACCGGGAAAAGATATATGTTTTCAATTACAGCCTTGTGACCTAACTCCTGTACTAAATACTATGGAATAAGAACTGGATAAGAGCTTGGAGATACCGACCCTAGAAATACTCGATAGCACGCTTCAGATAAAGTAATGACATTCAAAATAATATACGGTTATTCCTCAAACAGCTAACACGAAAGCAAAGTAGATTTACCAAACCGCGATCACAAGCCTAATGCTGTGATAATAAATAATAATTGTACGAATATTCCGTACCTACCCTAGTAGTGCGATTAAGGTTTACCAAATATTACCCAAAATAATTTTAGTCTGTCTTTTCGAAGTAAACGTGTCGGTACCAAAAAAATTGCAAATGTGAATTTTCAGTAGCGAGGATTTAAATGAATTTGCTCAGAAATTGCTGAAGTTAAATTAGATTTTAATCACGAACTTTAAAAAGAAAGTCAATTAGATTTCAATTATGGCTCAGAATTTTCTGAGGTGAAATTCGGTAAAATTGAATTGATCAGAAATTTCTGATATGAAGTACGATTGCTTAGATATTTAGAATAAGTAAGGAATATAAGATGCTCAGAATTGTCTGAGGTAAAATCGGAAATGAGAATCAATTGCTCAGATTTGTCTGAGGTAAAATTGGTTAGGAGTACAATTTGCTCAGATGTTTCTGAGGTTAAATAGGAAATATTTTTGCCCAGAGGTTTCTGAGGTGATTTTAGGATGTTAGTTAGGCAATTAGGTAGGAATTTTGACTCAGATATGTCTGAGGGAGTTGTTAATGCAATGAGTAAGTCAAGTAAAAAGGTAAGTTAGAAGTTTTTTTTTAGCAATTTTGGGAGCTCAGAATAGATAGTGACGGTTAATGAAACTTAAAAATTGTCAGTATGTTTTTGTTTAGTCTTCTTGTTCTTTGTTTGTTTAGAGTAGTCAGGTTTAGCGCTATAAAAATTTTGAAATTTTTTAATTTCAAAATTTTTATTTAATAAGTGTTAGCGAGAATGTAAGCCATGAATTCATCCCTGTGAAGATTGCACGTAACCGCACAAAAATTGCACACTAGTAGTAAAAAGCTCACCGCAACTTAAGAACATAGCCACCTGTCGGTTACTAGAAGAGTTACTGTCGCTCGCGCCGATACATACTCACTATTGGCGTCACTCAAATTGGTCATCTCGCTTTGCCCAATGGCTGAGTGATTTAAATCACTGGTGTGCGCTCGAGATTGTTCTTCAAACAATCGCGAATGATGTACAAGAAATAAATCGTACAGGTTGATAGAATTAATCTTTGTCGCGAAATATAATAGCATTTCGATTGCTATTATGCCGAAAATGCTATAAATAAGGGATCCGACCAACTCCATTGCTAATTGAGTGGAGATCTTCAAACTTAACTTTTCTTCCGTAATCAAAGTTCGCGATTTTCTAAAGGTGCATTCCAAGGTGGTTGACAAAGTCAAGGACTTTGCTAGTAAAATCCACCCGTGCTTAAGGTGAGAAGAAGCTAGAGTAGCGAGATTAGGCCTTATAAGTAACTTTTAAAGTTTTAGACCGACTGCTAGGATAGGAGTTACCAAAAAAAGTGACTCGTGCCCGTAAAACTTACAACTAGCAGGTAAGCTGCGTGCTACGGTGAAAATAACTTATCAGGCATACGCATAACGAATGTACACGTTGAACAGGGTTCCCCATTCAACGTGGGGTGTTTATTCCGGCTAGGGCAGAAGACCAATCTGCTAAGCGACCCCATCGAACACGCTGTCATCAGTCATAGGATTGACTGCTCCACTCAGCGCACTCAGAACGTGCTACGGACCGGCGCCTGCCACTCACCCTAAGGTGGCAAACGCTATACGCTCTTCATTTACATCTGGATCAGCTTGACTGCCTGGATCAGCTGATTGATCGCTGCTGCCTGTGTTATCAGGACCGTTCGGCCTGTGCTGTCGAACTGTGTGGAAGAACCAAAACAAAAAACCGCAAGTGCTAGCAAATAAGACTGTTTGCCATTGTTAGCCTTAAGTTGAGTAGCTTTACCCTGTCCCGGGACCAGTAGGCTGATGCGTTCAATAAACAGCCTGTAAGTTTGAAAACCACCTGAAAGATATCGAACTTTTGTTTGTTTTTTTTCGAATTAATGAATGGTGAGATCTTTTCTCATTTAGATTCGCGTATAGTCTCGATCCTTTTAGTTCGTTTGTTTTGGAGATTTTGTAGATATTAATTGATCAGTCTGTACGAATATTATTGGTTTAACCCCTGTTAGGAAAAGTCAGATGAACGGTGTGATTTAGCCACTTTTAACCCGCCCGTTTTACAGAGTCTCATAGCCGGACTTTCAAAAGCGTCAGCAGCCTCCTAAACCGGAGTGGCGCTTAAGCTGCTGTGCGTTGTGTGCAAAACACGAACGTTACAGATGTTCCTGAGAAATTAAATAATGATTATTGTGGCAGTAGAAAGGCTAGGTCACGACGCTAGGGGAATTAATTCGGGTTTTTATGTTATTATTTCCAATATTTAGGTATTACAGCGCGGACTCGATTATCCGGGTGTTCACTTTTATTTTCAGCCCGGATAATCGAATCATATTTTACTAAAAAATTTTTTCGTGTGTCATGTTTTGTGACTTGTATAGGTGTCATAAATATATTTCTGGTATTGATTAATCTCCCCTAAAGTTAGAAAATTCCTTTCTTACGATTTTTTTCACTGATGAATTTTATTTTTAGTACAATTTTTTTTTGTATGCCATGTTATTTTACTTTTAGGTATTATAAATGTTTCCTATATTAAATAATTTACCCTAAAGTTAGAAAATTCCTTTCTTTAATTTATTTTACTGATGATGGTTGACCGTGACGATGGTGATGATAATGATTTTGATAATGATGATCATTAATATGATGGTTGTGCTGCTGATCATTATTTTGATGATTATTTTGATGATGTTCACCATGATTATAATTTTGATGATGATGATACCATTATCGAGTAACGCTGATAAAAATATATAAGAAAGGAATTTTACCTTTTACACACTAAAAAAAAGCCGAAGTCAGCAAAATTTTGCCGAGATTTGGAAGCCGAGCGTTCGGTAAAATTTTTTATGATGCCAAACGTTAGTAAAGATCCGTAAACGTCGATTTGCAAAACTGAAATTTTTACCGAACGCTCGGCTGTCCAAATCTCGGCAAATTTTGCTGAGTTTTTTAAGTGTGTACCTTTAGGAAGGTGAATCAGTATTTGTCATGCTAGAATCATCTAACTTGAAAACTATGACATTTTTGTTTAAAATAAAAAAATGTTTTTTATTTCACCCGGATAATTGAGTTTAAAAACCCGGATAATCGAATCCCCGGATAATCGAGTCCGATCTGTATAAATGTTTTTTTATTATCGATCAATCTCCCCTAAAGTCGGAAAATTCCTTTTTTTCTTCGATTTTTTTTACTGATGATGATGACGATGATGATTTTTAAGTAAAAAAGTTGATTTCAATTTCGCAGGATTTATTTTTGTTTTGTTCACCTTTCATATTTTTTTCGTCCGGGTAATCAAATCTCCGGTTAATCGAGCCTGGACTGTATATGTAAATCAGTGAGGCAGCAGTAGCGGGAAAAATAAATGCTTATTGGGCAGGCGAACAAAATTCTTTTAGCCGTTGTCTTGGTGGCGTGGGTTGGAAAAACAATATTTACGTTAAATGTTATTAGTTATTGTTGATAAGTAATATCAGCCTGATTGTTTTGCTGAAGCAGCAAATCTATTCAAAACAAGTTTTCTTAAAATCTCTGACATTTCGAGAATCAGTTTATATATAGTGAGTGATTCCCGTACGCGAAAGTCACATCACAATTTCTTGGGCATTTGGCTCTTTTTCAGTGTAAGCTTAGAACTCAACTATTTGTTCAACTATTTCAACTCGATTTAGCAAAATTTTACAGTAAGTGCTTTTAGAGACGAGTTTTGTAACCTCAAAAAATCGATTTTTCTTTTATTGATTATTTCGAAAAACTTTGCAGCTTACTTTTTTTCAAAACCTTAATTTATATTTAACTATCTGACCCGGCAGACTTCGTATTGCTACCAATTGAATTAAATTAAGTAAGTTGTGAATTTCGGATGTACTCAAAGCATAGGTTAAGTTTTGTACTTTGTTTTAGAGAAATTTAGTCTTTGAGAGAATTGTTAATTGACTACCAGATTTTTATAGAACGTCTATTTCTTACAACTGTGCTAAACTATTAGTTAGAATTTCCGTTGAAAACATGTGGAAAACGTTACTTTTTCAATTCCCAGTACTCAACCATTGTGCTGGGTGTCAATTTATTTTTTGTAACAGCAAATTCGATGGCGTTAAATAACACTCAATTCCGTCTGCTGTAGTTAACCGTCTAATGATATGCAATATATATTTAAAACTTTTTGAGAACCGAATCATTGCACCACCAACTTTATTTTCATTACTGCCGATATCATTTTTGCATATTTTGATACTTTTTTTGGTTTTTTGACACTTTCGAGCACATTTCCTCTATCATAATCAGAGATTTGTTTTAATTTCCACGATAATTTTAAAATCAAAATTTGGTATTCTGATATGTATCCGATGTCAATATTATTTAGATCTTCGATTTTACTTGATTTATCAATCGACCAGTAAGAGCTTGTCGAATGAATTGCACCGCTGAATTTCAATAACTTATTTTCAAACCATTAGCTGTGTTAGTATATTATACCAATGCGAAAGGTTTCATTATTTCTCAAAATGCATTATAATTTTATGAGCCCTTTTGCTCTTTTAAGAAGTCCACTTCACTTATTCAGCCGAGAGCTGGGGTGGCTCTTGCCGTATCAAGAATTCCTCTCCATTGTACTCGGTCCTGGGCTAATCGTCGTCAGTTCGTTGCGCGTCTCGACACACGCAAGTCGGCTTCAACCTGGTCGAGCCATCGTGCACGTTGAGCCTCTCTATTCCTGGTGCCGGTGGGGTTCTTGAAGAGAACGGATTTCACTACACAGTCGTCCGGCATCCTTGCGACATGGTCGGCCCACCGTTGTCTCCCAACTTTCGCCAGGTGTACGATGGGAATCTCTCCAAGCAGTGCCTGTAGCTTGTGATTCATACGTCTCCGCCACTCTCCGCTTTCCGTTTGCACTCCGCCAAAAATAGTCCGCAACACCTTTCGTTCATAAACGGCAAGTGAACGTATGTCTTCCGTAAGCAAAGTTACCGTTTCAAGTCCGTAGATGACTACCGATCTTATTAGCGTTTTATACATCGTCAGCTTTGTGCGGCGGCGTATGCTCCTAGATCGAAACGTCTTGCGGAGGGAAAAGTAGGCTCGATTTCCAGCTTGAATGATCGTTGGATCTCCTTACTCGTATTATTGTCGGCGGTGATAAGAGATCCCAAATATACGAACTCATCAACCACTTCCAGTTCATCGCCGTCAATAGTCACTGTCCGTGGGAGACGTTACTTTCTCGGGAGCCTCTTCCTAACATATATTTGGTTTTCGACGCATTAATTTGTAATCCTATCCTCCTAGCCTCCGTTTTTAGTCTGGCGTAGATTGCCTCCGCCGTCCCACGGTTTCTAGTAATGATGTCGAGGTCGTCTGCAAAGGCTAGGAGTTGGCTACTCTTGCTGAAGATCGTTCCTCTCGTTTCGATGCCCGCTCGCCGGATCACACCTTCAATAGCGATTGTGAATAACATACAGGACAGTCCATCGCCTTGCCGTAACCCTCTGCGCGATTCGAAAGGACTTGAGAGTGTCCCCGAAACGCGCACGTAACAAGTCACTCGTTCCAGAGTAGCTTTGATCAGCCGCGTCAGTTTGTCCGGAAAACCGTACTCGTGCATTATCTGCTGATAGCTGTTCGCGTTCAACGGTATCGTTTAAGAAGTCCAATTAGAAGTGAAAAAACCTGATTTAATCCACCTAGTGGTGAAAGGAACCTTTGTTATACGGTCTTACTTGCTATTAGATAGAAATCGACAAGTCCTCGGAAAATAAATCATCTATTGGTTAAGATTGCGTGGTGCGTTTGTTTACATAAAATTTTTGGAAACTGAATAAGTTTACAAACTTTGAACGAAATAGAAGTACTGTAAAACGGGGAAACATTGATCAGTTCAGGAAAGTTGGCAGTAGTGGTTTATTTCACTTATTTATGCGAATGGTCCATTTGATCAATGTTACCCCGGTGATCAATGTTAGTCCGTTTTACGGCACTTATAAATTTTGATAGTACCTTTTCTTATGAAATTGCTGAGTAAGTTGTTACTAATGTGGGTAAATGCAAGTAAAAGTAAGTTGTAAGAAGAAATAATATTCTTTAACATATACATTGCGTAGTAAAGGTCTAGTTTATGAGTTTTTGAACTATGCATAATTTCCTGTCATGCCATTCTATCTGATTCACAATAGGGTAAATGATTTTGAAATGGACCTAGTCGAATTCTGATCTTGAATGGACCTATTTTTAAATAAGAATTTTAGGATATAATTATCAAGTCTTTGTACTGTATTTAGCTTTTATGTTTATCTTTAATCATTTCTGAACGTAAATATGCTAAAATTAAATTAAAATTATAGCCAAAACCACTTTATTGCCGCTTATTTAAAAGTAGCTGTTTTTCAGCGTTTTGGCAGTCACCATAGAGTATTTTCAAACTGTTACTACCCGGAACCCTTCTGGTTTGAAATAAAACAATACTCTTAAAATGATGCTAAAATATGTGTAATTTCAATTTAGGTATTTAAAAGTTCAGTAAAACCAGTAAAATCTTCAAATTCCTTAAAAATGTTAACCCCCTTTTTTGATCTTGAATGGACCTAGTATTGATTTTAGAATGGACCTAGTTTTGCGCTCCGAGACATCACTGGCGGTAGCTATCATTGCCTACCACTAACGAACACGCCGTTGTATATTCCATAAAACTGCTTGTTGTCACTATAGTATCTCCGTTTATAATTAATCTATAAGCACGGGATATTGAAAGTAGGCTTGATTTATAGCCTAAATAAAAACTTAATTATATTGATAAAACTAACTATCACTCATCCTTTTTCGTAGTTGCTTCATAGTGTTTATACATTGTAGCCTCTAGTTTTGAAACTAAAAAGTCTTCCTAATTAGTTAGCTAACATATGTCATTTTATGCTTAAAACAATATAAACTTAATTTATTCTCAGTATTGTACAAAAATTTTAACCATCATTGATTAAAAGATAAGATGGATCAAAAGATAAGAGGGATACTAATTGCCTTCTGTTAAGGGGGCATAGTACCTTATCAATTTTTTAAAACCTAAATTTTTTTATTGATTATTTCGAAAGATTACCATTTTGACCATATGTGTTTGAAGTCGTTTGCATGAATTCCAAATATTGACAAAATTACAGCTATTTGTACCGCGCATGTCTGGAGCGATTAAACAACGAGTAAAAACTTCAACGTCGTTTTTCTCTTGAAAGTCGGTACCATAAATATCTCAAGAACGGCTCAAGCAATTCTTATGATTCTTTTTTTGTTTGAAAGCCAACAAAATTGTCTAGTGTTTGACCCATCCTTTTCTTGATATTGTAATTTTTGATTTTTTTAGAAATGTTTAAAGTCAATTTTTTCGCTTAAAAACCATACTTTTATGTTTCAATGTCCGCCATTTTGTTATGTGTTCGAATTCTAAAAAAGGATGGATCAAACACGAGATAATTTAATGTTCTTTCATGTCGTTTTGGAATTTTTCAATTCGGATAAGCCCCCCAGCGCCAATCCATGGTACCGCAATTCATGGTTTTTTTGAACGACTATCTTCAAGGAGCCGTAGGGGCAAGGGGAAGAGGTTCCCTTATGAAAACAAAATTGCAAATATTAGTATAAAATGCAATGTTTCGAATGCAAAAAACCAGATTCAATTTGCCTTTCGCGTTATCGAGAAAAAATTATTTGAAATTAGGCAAAAAATATGGTGTAAAAGGTACTATGCCCCTTAAAAAAGAGCTATTTTTGCTTCATTTGCATTTAGCACAAAACCAGTTACACTTAAATTTTTCAATTGGATTTTACGTATTTGTTTTAGCACGAAGCAAAAGTGTAATCTATATAATCTATATAAGTAGAGCAAAATTTTCCCAATTTATTCGCCCTATGTAAAAAAATTCCCAAATTATGCTAAACGGGACAATTCTTGTATCATTAAAAGTAATGCACAGAAGAATGAAACAAGTTATTTGAGAATACAATTCTGATGATTTATATATAGCTTTATTGTATAGGAAACTCTAATATTGGAACTTCGAATTGAGTTACGAAGCTAATATTCCAAACTCTATTTCAACTAGTCATCCCTGCTTAACTGTCTACAGGCAACATCGTAAAAATGGTTTGAATTAAAAATTTTTTCATGGACAAATAACGTCCTGTATTTTCCATATAAATACAGCAAAAAGTTTTGCTGTAAGTTTAAGTTTTGACAAAACTCAGATGAGAAATAGTTTAAACACGTTAATCAAGCATATACCAAAGCTTCAAAACACCTTTAGCGCGCTGACAGAAAACCCTAAGGCCAATAAAATTCAACCGGACAATGCAATCGGACTAACGTTGTACTACGTCATCCGTGGTCGTATCTTATACACAACCCCTCTGATTTTTTTCTTGGGGGATGTAAAGTTTTCTTTAAGCACCTCTCCCCTCTGACTTGTGACAAAATTAATACCTCCTTGTCCACCAAAATTGAGTGACTGAGATCTACAATATTCATTTTTGAAACTTCCTATTTTCTATCTGGTACAGTTCTTCATCGACTATCATTTAAAATTAAAACCTAGTATCTAAGCTTACCCTTAAACCTAGTAGAATTACCAAGTCTAATTTTTTCAAGCACCATTTACAGTATGATTTCGAATTTGACAACAAATGCGTGTCGCCTATGTTGCCAAAATCAAAACCGTGGCAAAATCTAGACCATTTTTTAACTAAAAAAATTGCATATAAATGTGTCAAAAATTGAATAATTACCACTAATTAACGAATTTTTCACGATTGCAACGGTTTTATATTCAAAATGTTCGACAGGGGCTGTCGCAAACCTTTAGATGCTTTGCAGTAAGACGTAGTCCTGCGTCAGTAAAAGTCTGACCTTTCGAAATATGTATTCACTAAATAAAAGCTCGAACCCCACTGTACTTGATAAACTACGTTTAATACAAGTTATATTACATATTTTTAATGAATGGTTTAAATTTTTGAAACTAATAGGCGACATAATTTTCTTATGACGTGGAAATCGTTTCAATCATATCTGAGCAACAGGTAATAATAAATTCCCAATATACAAATGTCACACACAGATACATACACAGATCAAGTCACTGAAACATTGTTCAATTGTTGGGCTGACATAAAAACAAGATCCTCGGTGACTGTGACCGATTTCAAATTTTTCAACCGACTTTCATACCTTTCTAACAGAGTATAAGAAAGGTAAAAGCTGTTCAACCTTGTGTCCTATTAATAAATAACAGTAGTGTAGTTGTACTATTAAAAAAAATTCTTTGTTATTATTTTGTTCATTTACATGGAAGAAACTATGACAATCCAAATTTAGGTCCATTTCAAAATCAAAAATAGGTCCAATTCAAGATCATGTTGGGTCCATTCAAGATCAAAAAAAGGCTTTGGCAAAAAACGATATATTTAATAAAAGTTTCATCAATTATACATTTTTAAAGTACTGATAATGTAGAAAAAAGGTGGTACTTTCCAACAAATAGTAACATCACCACATATTATTTATAAATGACGAGTAAATTGAGCAGGAGTGCGAGTGGTGGTGTTTAAAAGCGCTAAATAGGTCCATTCAAGATCAATTACCCTAATAAAGTTTTCTTGAATAAATTTCATCAACACCTACACTGTAGGTTTTTGAACGCCATAGTGTTATAAAGCTACAAATCGTTGTTTATCTAACGTATATTTTTCAATAAACTTGTTATAAGAAAAATGTCATAATTATTCAATGCATTAATACGTTAAATTGTTGGGAAAATAGATCAGCATAAATCGACATTACAGAAACGAAGCTAGCAGCATTAAGGTGTACCGCAATTGGCCCCAACTGAAATTTTCTCTCGTTTCTTCATATGGAAAAATGGTGTCTGTATGCAGCAAAACTATCAGCAAATGTAAAATGTATAAAATGTATCCATCTGTTGGTAGTCGAGAAATTCGGGGTCAAAATCAGAGTATCTTTTATGATCAAAGTTCAAAGTAGAGGGATCCTATGTTTAGCAAAGTTGTGTATTTTTACTGTTTGCACAGCTTTGTAATACACAAAAAAGTCATATAACAATTACAAAAAGAGCTAAAATAGATAAACTGATTTTACAAATACATACACCATAAATAAAATTTCTCTAACTTCGCTGAAGAGATAGAAGATTACTGTCTTCAGCAAAATTTCTTGTAATGATATGCTCTAAAACTTTGCAGAGCATATCAATGTGTTATATTGAAACTTTACTTTTTTTATTTCACTTTTAGGGGGATTAATCAAAATTTAAATTCTATCAGACGATAGAGCATTCAATTTCAAGAAACTCTCCCAAAGGTTTGATAAACTTTAAACCAAGTTTTCCTAGTCAAAAGTCTAATACGCACGTTTTCTTTGGTTTGGGCTATTGTGCGCGCGAGTAACCGTGTTACAAAAGTTGGCGCGAGTGTTAATATCTTTTGACCGGTAAAACCAATTCTTATGAAATTTTGTATATATATTCGTAGTGTCAAAACCTCTCGTTTGATATAAAAATAATTGAAATTAGGTAAATTATCTTGGTTAAAATCATTATAAATAATTGTTAATTTTGGTGTGGTGTATACGATTGCTCATAACTTTCAAATTAAACGTCCAATCAAAAGACCATTCAATAGTGATCTATCCGGCTATATTACCTGCCAAATGAAACTAATAGCGCATAAATCGGTTTGGCCATCTCTGAGAAACAGGCGATCATTTGAACCTTGTCAAAACTGGTTTTTTAAGGCTAACTTTTAAACCACTTGTTTGTTTTCAATAAAACTAGGCACAATGTTTAGCAATAGTAAGATCTTTCATTTGGTACTAAGACCGTTGAAATTGATTGTGTGGTTCCGGAGAAAATCGTGTCACGTAGTTTTCACATTCTTGCTTATAACTTTTAAGCGAAACGTCGGACCACGAAACAGATAGCACAGCAATATTCTCCACTATAATACCTTTCAAACAAAAGTAATAGCAGACAAATCGGTTCAGCCATCTCCGAGAAATAGGCGATAGAAAATAAGCAGCGCACACACACACATACACACACACACACACACACACACACAGACATTGCTCAATTCGTCGAACCCTATCGATTGGTATATGTGACTCGGCCCTCCGGGCCTTAGATCAAGTTCGTGTTTTTCGACCAATTCCTAAACCTTTGTTATATAGTATAACAAAGGTAAAACAAACAATTATCAACGTTATTAGAATACGATTTATACTAATGGGTTACCATTTTTGCAATACTTTTTTAACACTTTTACTCCTAAGCCAATGCACTAATGAAATTGCCTTAAAAAATCTGAGGGTAAAAAAATTGTGGAATATAAGTTTTACTTACTTAGGTGGCTTGCCGTCCTAAGACAAAGCCTGTTGAACAAAATTTCTCCATGTAACTCGGTTGAGGGCTACCGCTCTCCAATTCCTCGGACACCGAGTACTCTCCGCCAGATCTCGCTCCACCTGGTCTAACCATCTTGCTCGCTGCGCTCCTGGTCGTCTTGTTCCTACCGGATTTGAGGTGAACACCATCTTTGCAGGGTAGTTGTCCGGCATTCTTGCAACATGCCCTGCCCATCGTATCCGTCCAGCTTTAGCTACCTTACTCCGTTCTCCTGTACGCCGCCGAAGATCGTTCTTAGCACTCGTCGTTCGAAGACTCCGAGCACTCGCAGGTCCTCCTCGAGCATTGTCCATGTTTCATGCCCGTAGAGAACAACCGGTCTAATAAGCGTCTTGTACAGGGTGCACTTTGTACGGGGACTTAGTTTGCTCGACCGCAATTGCTTGTGGAGCCCATAGTAAGCACGACTTCCGCTGATAATACGCCTCCGAATCTCACGGCTGGTATCATTGTCCGCCGTTACCAGTGAGCCAAGGTAGACAAATTCATCGACTACCTCAAACTCATCGCCGTCGATCAATATACTACTGCCCAAGCGGTGTCGTTCGGCCTCTGTTCCGCTGGCCAGCATGTACTTTGTTTTAGACGTATTTACCTTTAACCCAATCTTTTCTGCTTCGCGCTTTAGTCTGGTGTACTGTTCAGCCACCGCCACAGATGTTCTGTCGATAATATCCATGTCATCGGCAAAGCAGACGAATTGACTAGATTTGTTGAATATCGTGCCCCGCGTGTTGATATCCGCTCGGTTCATAACACCTTGTAGCGCTATGTTGAACAGCAGGCATGAAAGACCATCACCTTGACGAAGCCCTCTGTGTGATTCGAATGAACTTGACAATCCACCCGAAATCCGAACACAGCACTGTGTACCATCCATCGTAGATTTAATCAGTTTGATGAGCTTCCTGGGGAAGCTGTTCTCGTCCATGATTTTCCATAGCTCTTTCCGGTCGATGATTTTTTTTTTAATTCTATATTAGAGAGGTTTTCAGCCTGCGGCTGGTTCGCCTCTTCCGGTCGATGGTATCATATGCGGCTTTGAAGTCAACGAATAAATGATGCGTGGGAACTCTGTATTCACGGCCCTTTTGGAGGATTTGCCGCAGTGTAAATATTTGATCCGTTGTAGATCGACCTTCGACGAAGCCGGCTTGATAAGTTCCCACAAATCTATTCGCAATTGGTGATAGACGGCGGAAAATGATTTGGGACAGCACTTTATAAGCGGCATTGAGAACGGTGATCGCTCGATAGTTCTCACAGTCCAACTTGTCGCCCTTTTTGTAGATCGGGCAGATAACCCCATCTTTTCACTCCTCCGGTAGCTGTTCCGTATCCCAAATTCTAACAATTAGTCAGTGCAGACAAACGGCCAGCTTTTCTGGTCCCATTTTAATAAGCTCCGCTCCGATGCCATCTTTTCCAGCTGACTTGTTGTTCTTTAGCTGCATGATGGCCTCCTTAACTTCGCCTATCGTTGGGGCTGGCACCTCTTCCCCGTTTGCTGCACCGTCGAAATCGCTTTCCTCGCCGCCATGGTTTTCCGCCTGGGCGCCATTCAGGTGTTCGTCGAAGTGCTGCTTCCACCTATCCGTCACCTCACGATCGTCCGTCAGAATACTGCCAGTCTTAAATATAAGTCAAAAATTCTATTAAATCAATTGTCTGTGAGTCTCAACGCTTCTAGCACGAAACAGAAGTGGAACTTCAAACGATGGAATTTCCAAAAATCGGAAAAGCAATTTTCCTTCGATTTTGTCTGTTTTAGATCTTTTGGTAGACTTTTGCATGGAAAATAATAACGTATAGATAAAAAGCAAGAACAGATTTGGTTTAACGTTTACACTTCAAGTAAAAATATTAAAAACGCTTAATACTTTTGCTCGTTAAGAAAATCTTTGTCCCCCCCCCCCCTTCAGTGAACATCGGGACAAAAATTTTGTATAATTAATTTCAGCCAATATTCTTTTCAAGTACAAATTTTAATTACATTTTTCAGCACATAAAATATATTTATCAATTCACGCAGATAGATTTATCAAAGCATTTGTAAACATGCATTACGACATGCATAAAGAGGTGAAAGAATTAGCTTTAGGCTGCTATGCTCTTTAATAAATTGAACCCACAACACTTTATACAAAGTTTATTATTTTCTTGCAAGTCCATAAAATTGTTTATTAGCAAGAAGAAAGACTTCGTTTGAATATATACTGCATATCATTTTGACGGTCAATTGCTGTAGACGAAATTGGGCGTTATCTAAATCTATCGAGTTTACCTTTACAAAGATTAATTGACAGACCGCTTAACTGATGAGTGCTAAACTGCTAAGAATTGAAAAATCAACCCTTTCCGCATGTTTCCAATGGAATTTTGGCAATAAGTTTTGGGGTTTCAAAAAGATTACCATTCTTAACTAATGGTGCACAGTTGTAACGAACAGATGTTCTGAGAAAATCCGACGAAATCAACCATTCCATCAAAGTTAACTTCAACAACGTGTTTGTTTGCCCAGCAACGACGCCGCTTGATATTGGTGGTGTAGGCTGATTTGCACCGATAGTAATCGTAGCAATCTAAAACATTGTCTGTACGATAAATGGCGGGAAAAGTTAAATATCGGTTTTTTACTATTTTCCAACTTTTCGCGTGAGTTTTCATTATTTTTTTACGTATAAACCTGACGCAGACCAAAACACAACAACTGAAAAAAGAACCATGCAATTCCGTCCAGCCGTTCTTGAGTTTATCTCTTACAAACAAACGCACCTACTTGGTTTTATTTATTTACTATATTTATATTAATTATTAATATTTTAATAATTAATAATTTAATATGATTAGTAATATAATAATTAATAACCATAGATTTTGGAGAAGAATTAAAACATTTTTTTACCAGAAAAACTAATTTTTATGTTTCGTGTTTTGCAATGCTAATTGAATAATTGAAGATAAAAATTTCAACAAATAAACACTTTGAAATTAAAAATTTACAACATATTTATGTTGCTATGTTATTTATTTATTCGAAATACATCTAAAAAACTTGGAAAAGTCAGGAAATTTTATTTTTGGCATAATCGACATTCAGATAAATCTCGAATCAATTCGTCCTTAACGTTGCGAATTAATATAATTAAAAATATTTATAAAAACCTATAAATAAAATTAGCTAAAACACGGTAACAAAAGTTTTATGTGTTCTTCTGTAAAGCTTCCACAATTTTACGAAAAGCAGCCAATCAGTCCGAAACTGAACTCAAAGGAACTTGTCCGGGATTTGAAACTAACCGTATGATCACGGTGTTTTTTTCGGTGTTAAAAATGATGGAGTCCTTAGAGGGGTTAAACGGTAAAGCTGAAAACGATAGATACCCCCGGATCTTATTTCGACCGGTAAAAGATAGGATTTTTATTTGCGGGTCGGTGGGTTCTCTGTGTCTATCATATGATCAAGTGAGGAAGAAACACATTTACTCTTAAGTCAATTAAAACACTTAACACATAAATCGTGATCGTTTTCAGTAGCATCGCAAACATAGATAAAGAACTGAAGAGTGTGAGATTTTCAGCTATGTTATGAAATTCTACGCTTCCCAAACTAAGTCGAATAGACATGCGAAACAAATAATACGTTAATTTATAGGCGAAAACCATTCGCGTATGAAGGATGCCAACTATTTCAACACTATCAACAAAACCAACCTCCAGTTGAATATCAAGTTCATTCCAATCAGTCGCTAAACATATTAGCAAAGCGCGTTGCTGAGAAATAACTGCCGGTATGTTGTTCTATCGGTACTGAAACCCATCCACGTATTAAAGAAACATCACGTCTAAACTCTAGCAGGTATGCCCAATTCAATAGTAGCTGCAGAATCATTGTCAATAATATGGTTATTAATTGAAACTCAACAAGAGCTTGTGCAAGAGCATCCATTTTAGTTATGTTTATCGCTTTGGTTCGGTACCTGTTCGGATAACTATTCGTTTTTCAAAACACTTCAACAAGAGGAATCTATTCCAATTTACACCATTATAGAACACAGTAACGAACAAATGCAGTGAATTCGAGATTATTTATGCTTATAAGAATATACTGTTCTACAAAACCAATAACTTAATAAAATAGATACTTGCCGATTTTGAGCATCAATTCTGTTGGATAACTATGCTGCACGGATTCTTAATACAATATTGTGTCGCCAGCACTAAATTGGGCTTCAATGTAACGGCGAATGTCTTATCTGAACTCCTTTCTGAAATAAAGCTTCACGTATACGAAGATTTCATTCAACGCAATATTGATTTCATCGCAGACATTGATAACGATAATTTCATCGAGACATTGAATGCTAGGAGCATTCTTCTCCTAGTCATTGGACAAAACAAAACCTTGCAATTAATTGACAAATCTGCTAATTTGGGCATTCATCAAATTAACCACATAAAGAATAAGCAAGGTTGCTACCTAGACCTGTTGTTTACTAATATAGGCGAAGACTTCTGTGTAACTGAATCGCAAATCCCATTATGGAAAAATGAGGCGTTTTATATTGTCATTAAATACTCGTTATTTATACATGAAAATCTGTGACCTTATGAACAGATATATGATTTTCAGTTCGCAAATTATGATAACTTAAAATTTAGGCTTAATAATATTAATTGGCAAAATCGGTTGCAAAAAGATGTAGATAATGTAGAAATGGCAGTCGAAGTTTTCTATAAGACGAAGTGCCTATGAACAGGGTTAGAAAATCAGTGATTTTGATCAAACCTATGAGTTATCGCCACACGCACACGCACACGATCTGTACAGTTCATGACAAACCGTGTATCTTTAGCTTTAATCACAAGATTTTCTTCTCTTGCCACTTCTTAACAGTCGATCACAGTGTTAAATTTTACCTAGCTGCTAGATAAAAGGTTACGTATGTTGTTTGTGTTGAGATTCACGCATAGGACACAAACAATCATCTGCATCTGTTATATTTCTCATCGCAATCAAGCTACGGACTTGATCTGATGTGAGGTTTGTCATAATCTGTACAGATCGCGACAAAGTATTTGTCGTTTACAAGTAGTGATGTCAATAAATCTGAATCTAGTCGCTCCCATGTTCTTGCTCTCTAGAAGCGATTTTTTCCATCTCTGCCTATGAAGAAAAGAAGACGTCCGGCTCATTTAAAGCATCAAATATGGTATAACAATCAAATAAGAAATATAAAAAATCGTAAGCAAACGGCACACAAAATATATGAAAACTATAAAAATAACAATAACTTAGCAAATTATCTGACCCTTTGCGATCAGGTAAACCTAGCATTAAATGTCGCCTTTGAAAAGAATACACTGAAAACTGAGCTTGAGATAAGATATCAACCAAAAAATCTTTTCGACTATGCAAAATCGAAATGAAAATCGGAAAACTTTCCATCTAGAATGCATTTGGATGAAAAAACTACTAACAGCAAAAAAACAAGCACCTTTTTGCCACTTTTTTCCGAGAAATCTTTGAAATCCAGAAATCCCAAATGATTTACATGTTAGTCTAACTAGTGTATTGGAAATTTTAGACGCCTCAAAAAAAAAATTAGACAAGGGCCCAGGACCAGACGGTTCACCTCCAGCATTCATAAAAAAACTAGCTTCAGTGCTAACTACTCCACTGTTTTGGCTTTTTAATATATCTCTTCAATCTGGAAATTTCTCAATCATGTGGAAAAGATTTTTCTTAGTGCCGGCATTCAAAGCTGATAAGACATCTGTAATTATCGAGGTATTGCAATTATCTCTAGTATTCAAAAAAAAATTGAAACAATTGTTAATAAGGGGGCATTCTCTCAAATAAAAAATAGAATTACCCATACGCAACTAGTTTTTACAAAGGGCGATGAAACACAACCAATTTACAGTGGAGTGGTTAGTTTATTAACTTCTCGGTTAATGCAATGGATAATGGTAACCTCGTTGAGGCCTTGTATACCGACTTTAGTAAGGCTTTTGATCGTATCGATATACCAATGCTTCTCTTCAAATTGCAAAAAATGTATATACATCAGGAACTTCTATGATGGATTGAATCATATATCACAAATAGGGCTGTCTAACCGGTAGTACCGGTAATACCGGCCAATTTTTGGATACCGAAATACCGGTTTTGGAAAGGCAAAAAACCGGTATTTTCTAATCTGCTTGTTTTTTCCAACTCCTTATTCGAATAAGAACTAAATTTGATAAAAGATTATAAAACTCTTAGAAAAACAACTTGGTGTTAATGCCGACGAGATTCTTCGACTACTAACAATGAAGGGAGTGAAATTGTGGGTCAAATTATTCTAGCTCTTGAACCCGTTTAAGGCACAGTAGAGTAACTTTGCTGTAAAAATGTTTCATTGTATAAGCCAGACGTCGCGTTTCAATTTATTTTGGAACAACTTGATATTCAAAAGCCACCAAATTATTCAAAGCTCTCACATAACGAATTTAGGAAACAAGATCAGGGCCCAGAAACAACACTTACAATAATAAATTGCAGTGCTGGGCACCGCTAATTCGCTAATTCGTTAACTAATTCAATTTGCTCGATAATCGAGGAAATTTCGCTAATCACTAATCGCAAACTGCAAATTAACAGTCACAGTTTATTTTTGATCATATCACAACAACTTGCATTGTAATCTGTCACTGTACAAATTATTACTTTCTTAATAAAATTAAGATCAAACCCTATAATAATGGATAAAATGCTCTACAGTTTATTAATTTCAAAATTAATAGCGGCACTTCATTTGGTATTACGGATCAGCAACAATTCGGCTAGTCTTGTCTGAGTATAAATTATGAAGCCTAATTAACGTTTCGCGATTGCTCGGTTAGCGAATTAGCGGTACCCAACACTAGTAAATTGTTATTCAACAATGAAGTAATGAAGCTTCAGTTTTAACAGAAGCAACGCCGCTTCGTTTCAAAACTGGCTTCAATCAGCGTCACTGAAACGATTTTCACTTCATCATGACGACCGGTTTTAAAGTTTCATTTGTATTTCTCTATCAAATATTCAGAAAAAGGTCAGCCTAGACTTTAAATGCAATTGAATTGATTTTGAGTAACATTTCCTACATTAATCTACTCAACATCGACAAATCGAGCATGACTGTCAATCGTCATCATTTGACACAGTCAGTAGCTTTAGCTGAAGCTTGCTCGAAACGTTCAGTTCAACAAATGAAACAAGTCACTTCATATATGAAGCGAATGTAAGGGAAAGTTAGCTTCATTTGTTTGTTTCGACGATGCAGGGCTCTGATCAGAATACGGGGATCTTTGCGCGTTTTGAGCATTCTTGCCAATAAAGGATTTGCCAGGAAAGAATTTGGAATATTTTTCAAGTCTTTCGAGTGATACATTGATTACACAAGGAGATGAAATCTGCATCCCACTATCTTGGAATAGTGGGGTTGATAACAGAGAAGAGAAGGTATTTATGAACGATGATGAAGAGGATGACGTTATGCAGGAGTTCCAGTTTGGGGATGGAGAAAAATTGTTGAGAGGCTGTAGGAGACCGGGGCATTAATTATGCTGGAAGCAACAATACAAGATATTTTGTAAATAATTAAAGGCGGGTCTCCCTACTACAAATTTGAAGAAATGAAAGGAAAGTTCGTGATGTGCTTAGAGCCGTTTGCTAGACATCAATGAAAGCGGAAGTTTTTTCAATTGTTGGAAGTGTTGGCAATAAAATTCGTTCTATAGTAAGGGAATTAAATCGCTAAGTGTATTATATCTGCTTCAATTCTATTTTGCTAAGCAACAATACTGATGCTAATGTTTCAAAATAAAAAGATTTACTGAAAAACATCAATATTTCTATTGATTTCGAATAATCTGCCAATACCGGTATTTTACCGGTATTACCGGTATTTTCTACGCCAATACCGAAATACCGGTTTTTACCAAAAGTGCCCAATACCGACAGCCCTAATCACAAACCGCCAACAAACAGTTAAATCTAAAAGAAGGACATCTACCTCAATTCGAGTTACTTCTAGAGTCCCACAAGGGTCTCATCTAGGACCACTACTATTTATTTTATTCGTTAACCATATTTCATGCATTTTCAAGAATATAAAAATTCTTATTTATGCCGATGATATCCCGCATTTTGCACCTTACTGGACACCGCAGTCTAAAAGTGCGACTGGCACAAAAAGTGCGACAATGCAAATGCTGTGAGTGAGAAAGAGAAAGAGTGACAACTGCAATGTTGCTGTTTTGTTTTGTCATATACATTGGCATTAGAGAAAATAATCTGGATTAATCCAGGTACAGCTGCAAAGCACAATATAAAGTTTTACTTAGAGATTAAAAATGATACAGACGTTAATATATTTTGTAATGAAATTCAAATCTTTTATAACTGGTGTAAAAAGAGCTTACTTCAACTAAACGTGAACAAATGCAACCTAATTACATTCAGTAGCAAACGCAATAAAACTAACACCGCCTTCTCCGTTGGAGACCAAATATGCGAACGAGTTAGACATTTAGGAGTTATTCTAGACTCAAAATTAACGTTTATAGATCACTATAATACAATTGTTAGTAAAGCGAGCAACAAGCTCCATATTTTTGTAGCCAGGTGACGAGCTATGAAGGCAAAACCAACCTAAGAAGGGTTATGCCGCAGATTTACGCCCGGAACGGGCCCATGTATCGAATAATGGCTATTTACAATAATCTTCATCCGGTCATTTCTGTTAATATGTCTAGTGTGCAATCAAAATCAAATCAAAGCGGTTTAGCTATAATTTTCGAGACCCGTATACGCCAAAAAGACATGTTACATTCACTACGTTCGGTCAATTCTTGCGTATTGTAGCGTGGTATGGTCTCCACTTTCCAATGCACACTTAAACAGAATAGAATCACTACAAAAACAATTCTTGCATTGTATGCACTCCGTAATTAGAATTGGACGACTTCCCTGTTCCCTCTTCCGTCTTATGAGGACCGCTGCAAGCTTATAAATAACGAAACATTAAAGGCGCATCGTGAATTTGCAATGGTTTCATTTGTTAACGACGTACCTAGTTTCACAACGTATTGACGCCGCCGAACTATTATCAAAACTAAATTTTTACACGCCTTCTAGAAACTTCCGAGTTCGAAAACTATTTGCTAATGATTGTTATCGAACCAGTTATGCTAAATTTAGGCCCAGAAAAGGTGTTATACAATCAGCATTGTAATTTTATTGACATCTCGATGAACAAAATAAAATTGAAGCAATATTTTGAGGCAACACGCAGTTTTAATTCATAATAATCACATTCAAAAACTGTGTAAATGTAACATTAGTGTAAGGTTAGGTTAATTATTGTATCACGGTCTACACACGATTGACTGCAAATAAATAAATATTATATTGAACATCATTTAATAAAAAGTTCTAGTTCATTCTTTTGGTTGTCTCAAGATGTGATGCTCGTCTACACCGAATAAGATTTAATCAAAAATCAAAAGTTATCAGAGCCTGCCCGAGATCTTCTTTTTAATACTTGATTTACAGTAACATTTCGCAAGTTCTGTTAAATTAACACCTCGACCTGATAGTCTGCCTCGGTATTAAATCAATTAGTTCAACCAGATAGTTAGTATTAGTAATAGCCTAATAACGCATTATTAGGCTTGATTGTCCTAAAATTTTTACCCTTTCAATAAAATTTCCTAATTGAGGTTTGGTTTGATAGTGTGTCCTTCCATGAAATCTTTTTCGAAAAGAGCAAGGTTGCACTACTGAAAAATTCAAAATAACGGATCAGAGAATCCTCGGATGCTTACACTAGCAGCACTACCAACAGCACATACTAGAATCATGGGTAGCTAGCGCTATAAGCGGCAGATAGCAGCTTCACTCAGCACAGCCCAATCATCATAATTTAATGATATTAAAATAATAAAATACAGATAGATATTTAGATAAATAGATAGATAGATGCAGATAAATCATACTACATTGAGTATTTTGCATGACTAATACCGATTCTCAGCTTTATCAATAACATGGCTTGGGAACGTAAACATATCGTCTATGCTTTCTTTGGATAACATAAGACGTTTATTTGAGAATTTCCATAAGATTTATACCTACCATTGGATGCGTTTCCTCTTCGTCCCCTACAAATTCGCAAATAAATCATAATTAATTTAGCTAGGTAGTTAGGTAAGGTCCGAGACCAACTTGTATTCTGCGGCTACTCCTCTGTAGTTCATATTCTATTGCTATAGACGGAAAAATCTAGCACTATTTCTTGTCAATAAATATTATTTTGTTTAGGGTAGTTGATCCAATAGTTGTGGTAGTACCAATAGTTGCGCTACTATTCATTATTAATGCATATTTTCGTCACCGTAGCATTTTAGATAAAACAATTACATTCATTATATAAAACAGGTTTTTAGAAGTATTGATAGTTAGACTACACCATTTAAAATTAAAGCATTATTTGCTAAAATGCCAATTTTCCACAATCTAACGCGCAGTTGGAGCGCACAACTATAGGCGCTCATTTATAGTTTTGCTACGATGTTTTTTCACTTAGCAACCTAGCAATGTATATGGAATAGCACAATTAAAGGAACATCAAACTTAATTAAGGAAACATTAGCGCAACTGTTGGTACAATATAATTGAATCGGATAATTCATTTTTTCTTTATAAAAATTCTCGTACAGCGAAAGCAATTGTCTTGCCTTATGACAAATACCTTGTATTTGATAAATTTATATCCCACAAGCATTAATTGAAGCATATACCTCAATAAACAAGCAAAATGAAGTTATATTGTGCTTAGTGGCGCAACTAATGGATCATCTACCCTATATGTATATACCTTTTCAGATGATGGATTGGTGTTTTTCAGGCCGGTAAAACACAAAATCACAGAGTGTCGTTAAATGGCATAAAAATATCATCCCTATGTCCTATTAAATTGGTTTGTTAATCCAAGATTAGATCTTAGATCAACACAAATTAATTTAGGTTTTAAGGCGAACTCACTAGTTATAACTGTAAGCCCCACTAAGATCAACAAATCGATAAATTATTTGACAATCAATGAACAGTATCAATTTAATTTAATAAATAAATTAGGGTGGTTATCTAAAAAAGTATTGTGATTTCTTTTTTGCAGCAGTCCGTTTGTAAGTATTTTTTAAGAGGTTATATTTAACTATGCTTTAGACATGTATTGTCGATTCCCACCCCCTTATCACTATTCGGAGGAATTGTGTGTATACGATAAAGTTGTGCGCTCATCAACCTCGTCGAATCAAATTCAACTGTATACAGCTGAACATTAGTTTTATACTGTTTCGTTGTACAGTCTTTTTACTTTTGATAATAAATAATTTATTTTATCATTACTGTGCCATGAACCGCAATTACGTGCTCAGTTTAAAATTATTGGTCCGATTAATCGGTCAGCTTCGGTTCATCATAACCGTTACATATTCTTCACGTGCAGTTACGAGAAAGCCTTAGCGCGCACCGAAAAAAACTCGATCCACCTGCCAGTAAATGTGCACTACCAAGCATCTGCAGTTTTTTCGCATTGAATTGATCAATTTTTTCACTTTCGTTTTTTTATATCTGTTATAAATAATATTTTCCTTTTATTTTTTTATTCTATTTTATAAATTTATCCAGCGTATTACATATTTGGTTATATTGCTATATTGTATTACAGGTTACCTATATTTGCTCGATTTGTTAATTTGTTTATTCCATAACCACGCTTTAAAAACGAATCTATTTATTCCATACTGTTTAGTTAAATAATTTTTTGCAGCAAAACTCAACTTTCGTCAATAAGAAAGGCAAAATCAGTCAAGTTCAATGTATTTACTTGTGGCTTGAACAGTGTAGCAGCCATCTACATAAAAGTAAAACTTTGTTGTTACTACTATGCGGCTATGGTATTTAGAGATCTTCTGTGCAACACTATTTAATAGATTTTCCGGGGGAAGCAACAATAGATATGTTTTTAGTGGCGAGCCACCGCTGCTGATTGATCGGTTTATTGTGAATGAATAATTTAGCTTCAACGGAGGCAGAAATAGAATAAACCCAATGATGGTATTCAGCGGCTTCGTCAGTATTAGTTACTAAACTAGAACTCAGTCCGCCAAAGACTCGCGCGTGGTGTAGACACGTCCCAAAGCTTGTGGAAAGTGTTATTGCTCGGTCCAAAATGCGGTCATTATCATGTAACGATTGACAGCAACAGTTCAATTTATACCGCTTAATTTTTTCGCTTGCTAAATCATAGTGTAAACATATTTCGTCGTCTATTTACATCCGCGTCTGTTTTTCTTTTTTTTCCGCTCTCAACCTGGTTCCGACAAATTATGGCATATTCCCGTGGCGTCACAACAAAATGCACAGGTAATGTGCTCTTGGTTATGATAGCATGCTTTATTGTTCTGGCGAGATACGGTTGCGTTCGCTCAGCTCAACTTAGACCGGTAATGACACGCAAGCGAGCTCTATCACCTGACTCAAAACTAGTTCCGAACGCACTGCTGAAGATGCCTTCCAGAGATGTTGCGAATGGGGTGACCAAGGAGATCGGTATCCGTTATCTGGATACGCCAGATAAATCTTTCTCCGACAATAAGGAATACAGGTATGTACAAAAAACATTTGAGTACACTTGGATTAATCCACACGTCCTTTCTAAGTGAAAATCTCGTAAACTTCTCTACAGGAAGATACGTGATTTTCAGTTGATTGTCATTGGAAAAATCAGAACATCTATCTGATTTTACGTAAACGCATTAGTACATAAATAATACAACAAAACCTGGTTGAAAAATATTCACATAACTTTTCCTATAATTTCGACGTGAAAATTACGCTAGTTAAAGCATTTATGAACTCAGTAAGCTGAAGGTGATTTTTCATGTAAAATTGGCCGTTGAATCCGAAAATGAGGTCAGAAAAAATAAAAGTAGAATAGTTTTTGAGATATGCACAAAACGTCAAATTTTGTTTAAAGAAAGAAAGTACATGTACTTAAATACCAATTTCTCCGACTGCGGTGCACCAATTTCAAATCTCTTTTTTCCATATTAAAGAGGAGAAAATTTACTATCGATTAGTTGAACTTCACTTTTCTCTAAGAATAATAGTACTGTAGATATTTGAGAATTTATTCACAACAAAACAAAAAAGAACGCATTTTTTGGAATAATTTCAACTTTATCAAAGATTTTAGACAAGATTAACGCATTTGAAAAATTTTATTTTATGTGAGTCATAAAGGTCGATAAAAAGCAAAGAAATCATGGGCTTAATGATAACCATCGGTTGAAAATTGTAGAAGTTATGACTATTTTACTGAAACAGTAATGTTTGCGCATTTGAATATCATGGTCGCATGACACCGCCTTACTTTAAGCTTTTGCCCTCTTACTTGTCCACATGCCACAAATATACCTCTCTCTCTCTCTCTCTCTCTCTCTCTCTCTCTCTATCTATCTATCTATCTATCTATCTATCTATCTATCTATCTATCTATCTATCTATCTATCTATCTATCTATCTATCTATCTATCTATCTATCTATCTATCTATCTATCTATCTATCTATCTATCTATCTATCTATCTATCTATCTATCTATCTATCTATCTATTTATTTATCTATCTATCTATCTATCTATCTATCTATCTATCTATCTATCTATCTATCTATCTATCTATCTATCTATCTATCTATCTATCTATCTATCTATCTATCTATCTATCTATCTATCTATCTATCTATCTATCTATCTATCTATCTATCTATCTATCTATCTATCTATCTATCTATCTATCTATCTATCTATCTATCTATCTATCTATCTATCTATCTATCTATCTATCTATCTATCTATCTATCTATCTATCTATCTATCTCTATCTATCTCTATCTATCTCTATCTATCTCTATCTATCTCTATCTATCTCTATCTATCTCTATCTATCTCTATCTATCTCTATCTATCTCTATCTATCTCTATCTATCTCTATCTATCTCTATCTATCTCTATCTATCTCTATCTATCTCTATCTATCTCTATCTATCTCTATCTATCTCTATCTATCTCTATCTATCTCTATCTATCTCTATCTATCTCTATCTATCTCTATCTATCTCTATCTATCTCTATCTATCTCTATCTATCTCTATCTATCTCTATCTATCTCTATCTATCTCTATCTATCTCTATCTATCTCTATCTATCTCTATCTATCTCTATCTATCTCTATCTATCTCTATCTATCTCTATCTATCTCTATCTATCTCTATCTATCTCTATCTATCTCTATCTATCTCTATCTATCTCTATCTATCTCTATCTATCTCTATCTATCTCTATCTATCTCTATCTATCTCTATCTATCTCTATCTATCTCTATCTATCTCTATCTATCTCTATCTATCTCTATCTATCTCTATCTATCTCTATCTATCTCTATCTATCTCTATCTATCTCTATCTATCTCTATCTATCTCTATCTATCTCTATCTATCTCTATCTATCTCTATCTATCTCTATCTATCTTTCTCGCTCTCTCTCTCTCTCTCTCTCTCTCTCTCTCTCTCTAGTCTCTCTATCTTTCCTCTCTTTATTTTTCAAACACACGCATCAACATTAAGGTTGGAGCAAATTTTCCAATTATGTTTAACTGTATTTTAGAGAGCCATTTGACTCATGTTTAGTATTTTTTGTATTTATTAATTCACATTCTTGTAGCATGGGCTACGGAAATCGAGAATTATTTGTCAAAATTTCTCAGTTATTTATGTTTACCTGCCTATTTGTTGTACAGTTACTCTGTTATGCTTAATTTTTATAACTTCTGCCTAACTGTGATAAAAAACAAACTTTTCCTATACATCTCCATTGCATCTTACTATCATTTTTCAGTGAGCCCGGGAAGGTGATTTTGATACCGGAGCTGAATACTTTTGCGACACTTCAATTCAAAGAAATTAAATACCGTGATATGGACGCGATAAACAAAAACAATATACCAATTTACCAACTATTTGTTGATTCAAAAATGTCAAAGGTAATACCGCCTTTAACGGTAAACACAAAAGAAACTGAGATGAAAGAGAGAGTGCTGTTGCCAAGCTGAGTAAATTTTTTGTTGCGCAAAATTGGGTTGTTTTCAATATGTACAATATGCGTTACCAAGCAATGACATCTACTGTATTCAACAGGGAAACATTGATAGTTTCAAGCATATTCTCACACATGACGCATGATGAAACACTAGCGCCAACTTCTGTTTTTTTTATCTTCAAAAACTAGAGGCGGTGTCCTATACATTCAAAATCTGCTTAATGCTATCTATGAACAAACGCCATTCAGCTGGATCATACGGCTGATCAATAGCCCCTTTATATCCAAACACTAACAAGCTTTGTCTTAATTGGCATAACATTTATCGAATTGCTTGTCATGATCTTTATAAATGGACACCTTCATCAAGATTCTCAGGATCAACTTTAAAGCACATACGAAACGCAGTTTGCAATGAAGCAGTGAAATTAACCGGGGTTGTAAAAATATAGTTTCCAGGTGTAACAGAGTTTCTATGGATTATTTTCACGTTTAAACACATGCTTTTTTACGCTCATTTTTTTTACTGTTCTTACTATTTTCACAATTGTTACTATTAAATTCAATCACTCGCTTCCAAATTTTTTTCGAGATAGTTAAGAAAACATAATAAATACACAATTATTGTATGTGAGTATGAATGAGAGAGAGAGAGAGAGAGATTAAGTATTTGTTACATGTGAACAAGTAAGAGAGTGTATGCATGAGCATGATATTCAAATATGCAAATATCACTGTTTTAGTAAAATAGTCATAACTTCTACTATTTTCAACCGATTGTTATCATTAACCCCATGATTTCTTTGTTTTTTTATCGGACTTTAAGACCTACATAAAACAAAATTTTTAAAATTCTTTAATCTGGTCTAAAACTTTTGATAAAGTTGAAATTATTCCAAAAAAATGCGTTCTTTTTTGTTTTGTTGTGATCCAATTCTCAAATATCTACAGTACTCTTATTCTTAGAGAAAAGTGAAGTTCAACTAATCGATAGCAAATTTTCTCCTCTTTAATATGGAAAAAAGAAATTTGAAATTGGTGCATCGCAGTCGGAGAAATTTGTATTTATGTGCATGTACTTTCTTTCTTTAAGCAAAATTTCAACTTTAGTGCATATCTCAAAAACTATCCTATTTTAAATTTTTCTGACCTCATTTTCGGATTCAATGGCCAATTTTACATGAAAAATCACCTTCAGCTTACTGAGTTTACGCTTTTTGTTTTATTTTGTTAACTAGTGTTATTTGGACTGTATATTCACACATATTCACAGGCACGCTGCTACACAGCGTTAAAGAATGTTTCCACGTGAAAAAAACACATAAAACGTGATGCTTTTAATAAATTTTACTCTTTGTTTTTTATACAACCAGATCGATAAAATATTGGTATTGCAATAAAAGAATTGAGTCACTCGCAATTGTTTAGAAGCATTATGAAAATAAGATGAATGTTTTGAAAAGTTACAACAAAATAAAATGGAAGTATCCCAAATAAACTCACGTAACGCACTGTCATAAATAGGTCGATTCCCTTACTTTTATTTAAAAAAAATGGAGAATCGAAACTCTTGTTCAATATCAATCTCCAAATTATCTGCTTAGGACAGTTAGAAAGCTTTCTCAATAAAGGACGTTATTGATCAAAATATGCATAATTCTTGTGCAACTATAAATACTATTACGATCAACAAAAACTTCAAGCTTATTTTTCAATACTGCCAGAACATTTTGTTGTTACACAAAATCATTATAATTATTTTGTTTATAATCTACGTCACGTAGGGTACGGGAGGGTATTTTCAGCAGGTTTCTAAATTCAGCCTATTTGCCTTTTCTTTCACCAATAAAAATACTTTGCCGACACACAATTTTAATATGTTATAGCTATTTTCTCAAGACTGTAAGTAATCTACTATTTTCATTCAAAGAACGTCAAAACCACCTGTTCTTCCACTAGAACTAGGCCATAGGTCGAAAAATAAATGCCATCGCTTAATGGGCTGAAAATGTCTTACCGTGCCCCGTGCTACCGTGCTACCGTACCCTAAACATAGGACATTCACGGCAAAATCAAATCCAAATGTGTCCAAACTATGCCTATAATGCCTAAATGCCTATAATATATACGCCTATAACGTATAAATAAATAGTATCGCTATAGAGTGAGCTAACTGCTTATTATCCGTGGTTAAAGTGTCGGTGTTTCCACCCCTTTTTTCCTTTTACGCTTCTTACTACTTTTCAAATAGAGCTCTAGAGCCAGGAAGTGCGGAGACTAGTTATAATTTGTCCTTGGAAAATGGCTTCATTCGAAAGTATGTGTGTATCTCTGTATGTGGTTCTTGTTACTTTTTGCATTACCAATCTTGTGCCTAGAACCCGGTAATGGAACAAGTTATAATTTGCCCTTGAACAAGAGGCTTCATTCGCACCTCAAGCAAGTACCACTCTTAAAACTTACCCTGACAAGAGGCTTCATCATTGTTAGTAAATGCAGAATGTAGTAGGAAGGATGTGGAGGGGCCTGAGAATAAACCCATACTTAAGTTACTTAACATCAAATGGCCTGGTTCTACTAAGATTCGAAACCACGACCACTCGCTTGTCTAGGCAGACTCGGTAACCTTGCCGCTACAGCCCCGCTCTGCAGCTTAAAATTGGACGGTCGGGGCCACGGATTTTAAATCAAAATTTCTATTTCAGTCGAACTTATTCTAGTACATATAATTATTAAATTGTGGGGGTCCCGTTATTTATGAAATCATTTAATTTGAAAATTAAAAATTGAGATATTATTTTTGCAACTTGAAATTGAACTGTTGCGGCCTCCATTCCGAAAGTCTGATATGAGCTGCTTGTCCTATGCGAATTTAAAGGTAAAATTTGTGTTTTATCTAGTCATTTTACTACTCATAAATATTGAATTGTCGGGATCTCTAGCTCCATTAATGCTCATATTGCTGAGTTCGTACTTGCGCAATAGAGTTCTGCGTGTAAAACTCAACAAATGTTGCTCTGCTGAGTTTACCAACAAGTCTGGTGGCCCACAAGGCAGTAACATGGGGCCTCTGTTATTTGCACTATTTTTCAACGATGTTACTTTGTTGTTTGGCGTTCGCGTAAAACTTGTCTATGCCGATGATTTGAAACTTTATCTGCCCGTACGATCCATTGAAGACTGTCACTGATTATGAGAGCTGCTGAACGTATTCGTATGCTGGTGTCGTAGAACTGGTTACTTGTTAGTATCGCTAAATGCCATGTTATTACGTTTCACCGTACAGTGAACCCAATAGTGTTCCAGTGTCAAATTGATAACCAGCAACTAGCAAGAGTAGATCACGTTAGCGACCTAGGTGTTTTGCTGGATGCCAAGCTCTTCTTCAATTTACATCGCACAAATGTGATCACTACTGTAACACGTCAGCTCGGCTTTATTTCGAAAATTGCTCGGAATTTCAACGATCCTTATTGCCTGAAGGCCTTATATTGTTCGCTGGTTCCTCCGCTACTCGAATACGCTAGTTTAGTGTGGTGTCCTCAACAACTTGTATGGAACTTGAGAATTGAACGGGTACAAAAACGGTTTATCCGGTTCGCACAACGAAATCTACCTTGGCGTGATCCAGTGAATTTGCCCCCGTATCCCGACCGCTGCCGCCTTCTTGGCTCTTGAACGACACAGAAAGATCGAGCAAGCGATTTTTGTAGCTAAGGTGATTGTTTTGGTGAATACGTTCTGAATGGACTGTATTACTTCACGAGACGAAATAAAAGATCACCCACACGCGTACGCTGTTCACTAACTTCTAATTTTATTCTCTTAGCTACTGCTTACACTCTAAATTTTAACAAGGTAAACACGATTAATCAAACTTATGCTAACAGTGATTAATGGTGAAATCGACAGCCCGAGAATTCTATCGCAGCTGAACTTCCGTGCCGTGCAACGCACCCTTCGATCTACTGGTTTGCTTCAGCTCAGCTTCCATCGAACGACGTTGGATTTAACGAACCGTTGGCCTCCAGCGTGCGTACCTTTTGCAGAGTGGAGGATTTATTCGACTTTGGCGTGTCGCCGTCTCATAAATTTTTGTAAAAAATATTATTGTGTATCGTTTAGAATATTATATATTGTGTTGCTATACTTTCAGATAAATCATAATTAATAAATCAGATAAATTATAATCAATAAACAAATAAATATAAGCAGGATGAATGCTAGCGAATTGTTAAGTAAAATTTCTGTTCAGGCCGCTCATAAAAATCGAACTGTTATTAAACCATCTTATTTGATATATGAACATTCACAAGTACTTAATCATCTAGCTTAAACATTTTAATGATGTAGGAGGGTCATAAGGGTCAATGAAGAAAAAGCTGCATACAATGATATGCAATAGCAGTCGTCAGAGTGTGGAAAGAGACAGGCAAAAGGAGATGCATTTAACCCAAAACTTCCCTGGAAGAGCAAAAGTGTGTGGAGTTAGAACAGCTGTGAGGATATGAATGGCAGTATCTGATTGGACAATATGGGGTGACCGAAAGGAGAAAGAAGCCTTTCGATAAACACCTTAATTGCTCTCAAGCAGAGAACCATGGTAGCGGGGAAAACAATTTCGACAGTACCGCAAACTTGTTAAGGAGGCCATCAAGCAGCTGTCGAGCTCCAGAGAGAAGCTTACTAAGATAGCTCGAGGGGGCTCCGTAGCCGCAAGGTTACCGAGTCTGCTTTGACAAGCGAGTGGTCGTGGGTTCGAATCTTAGTAGAATCAAGCCATTCGATGTCAAATGGCTTTAGCATAGGTGTGCAGTGCAGTGAGGAATAAGTGGGTAAAGTAGATCAAGCTTTGAAGGAAGGGTAAACTCCAATACACACAAACACGCATAAAATTTAATAAGCATATCGCTCATTCAATAGCGATTATAACAAAAAGAAATGCAGTGCAGGTCATACAGCAAACACCCGGGCGATATCACAATAGATCAACTATACTGGTCGCAGTAATGAGTACACACAGGAAAAAAAGATAGCTCGGGAGAACTGGCCACTGGTCTGCATCAGCGTGGAGCGATGGAGTTGTCTACCCAAACGTTAAGAGAAAGGCAACAAGCTGGACTGCGAGAACCTCAATGCCGCTGATAAAGTGCTTTCCCGAGTTCGTTGGAGGACGATCAGTAACTGATAAAATATTTACGCTACTGCAGATCATCAGAATCCATAAATACATAGTTTCCACGCATAATTATTGCAGTGATTTCAAAGCTGCGTATGATACCATCGACCGTAAAGGGCGGTGGGCGGCAACGGCTGTTCCGAAAAGCTGATTAAACCAATTAAGGCTACGCTGTTATCTATTTCATAAGAATGAATCCTACACTATCCTGTAGAGTACTGGTTCATGCTCCACTTTCTGGAACAGTACCTAGTCGATTCAACATTTGCAATAGATATCTCTAACATTTTGCAAATGTTAATACGGAGAAAAAAATAATTTAAAATATTTTTATGAATAGAAATAATTCAAATTATTTCCATGAGCCATTTATTGTGGGTGTGATGGTATTAATAAGAATAAAAAAACTTTATCATAGCATAAACAATTACTACTTTTTATACAAATTTGCACGTACCATACTTAGCTTGGCATATATTCATAACACAAGAACAACAACAATAAGAAACACGTTACTTACATGATCAACAAACAACAATTCCAATCTTTTCTTCTTTAAAAAGTTTATTCATCCGTTATTATTTTAATTTTTATTTCTTTTATTTCTCTGCAGGTCTATTGTCCTGCCGAATGGATTTCACGCTTTATTGATCTCAGATCCGGTAGGACCTTCACGATTGACCGAAAACAGTACAGCGGTAGAGAGCGATACAGACACTCAACAAGAGAGCGATGATGAAAGCAGCAGTCAATCATCAAATGGAAACACGTTGAACGAAAGCTTTGGAGAGACCAACAGCGATCAAGAAGGAGAAAAGCTTGCTGCTGCAGCTTTGTCAATCGGCGTAGGATCCTTTAGTGATCCACGTGCCGTACAGGGATTAGCACACTTTCTAGAGCACATGATTTTCATGGGCAGCAGCAAATACCCTACTGAAAACGAGTATGATTCTTACATTAGCGTAAGTATATTATTACTATGTTATGAATACAATATGACCTGCCTTTCAACTTTAAGAAATGTGGAGGCTTTGATAACGCAATAACTGACTTGGAAGAGACGACCTTCTATTTTGAGATTGACGAAATGTACCTGGACGGTGCATTGGACAGATTTTCAAATCTATTCGCATCTCCATTAATGTTGCGTGATTCTATCTGTCGGGAAAGTGACGCGGTTGAATCTGAGTTTCAAACTAACATTAATAGCTTTTCTTCTATGCGAGAGCAGCTGCTAGGCTCGCTGGGAATGGACGATCATCCCAGTAGTTTATTTTCGTGGGGAAACTTACGCACTTTAAAAGAAAATATAACGGAAGACGAACTGCGCGAAATTCTACACAAGTTTCAGCAACGCCATTACTCAGCGCATAGAATGCATTTTGCCATTCAAGCAAGAATGAGCTTGGATAGTCTTGAAGAATTAACTGTGAAGTACTTCTCGAATATTCCAAATAACAACCTTCCAGGAGAAGATTTTTCAGCATTCAATGAACGTAATGCGTTCAAACCGGATTTTTATAATAAAGTGTTTTTCATGAAACCAAAGTCTAACATATGTAAGTTGGATGTTACGTGGTGTTTACCGGCAAGTATAAGGGTAACTTTATCAACATTTCGAGTGATTTCGTATATGAATATATGTTTTTCCAACAGGACTACGAAGTAAAACCAGTAGACTATTTATCTTACCTTTTAGGATATGAAGGCAAAAATAGTTTAACCAGCTATTTGAGGAATAGGTATAACCTTTGCAATCATATTAAAATAATATATCAAATTAAATAAGCAAATTCCAGAACATTAGCCTCTGAAGTACAGACTGGTGCGAGTTACGGATTTGAGAAGAATTCTCTGTTTACACTTTTCTCTGTGTCTGTGACTATGACTGATAAGGGATTAGATAATGTAGAAGAAATTTTGAGAGCGATCTATTCCTACATTAGGCTACTAAAAAAGACAGGTCCTGTAGAGTGGCTTTACGAAGAACTGAAAAAAATAGAAGGTACTTCGTTTCGCTATCGCAAAGAGAAAGATGCTAGCGACAATGTGGAAGAATTGGTAGTAAATATGCGATACTACCCATCAAAGGATATTATTACAGGATCTGAGCTGTACTTCCGATATGATGCAGATGAAATTCAAGCAGTTATAAATAATCTTAATCTGCCGAATTTCAATATAATGATCTCTTCATCTAAACCGTTCAAAGGCATCGTTTATGATAAGAAGGAAAAGTGGTTCGGTACAGAATATACATATGGAGGTAAATATACAATCTTTTCTTACCATAAGCACAAATTTAGTTTTCAATGTTTGGAAATGTGACCTGAGTCGCCCAGGTAACTTTCACACTCGCAAATTGTGTTCTCATTTAAAAAATTAGGCGAGATGACTGTATACATTGGGTCTCCAGTTTACTTAACGGAACGTACCCGAATCCCAGTGGATCTACACCCGCATTCTGAAAATATTATCACAGCTGAACGATTGTGCCTCGCAAAGTTCGCTACTGGTTATCATCCACAATTTCCATTTTCTGTGAAGTATACGGCAATTTGGCAATACGGCGTACCATCTCCTAAGACCACATTACTCGCCAGTGTTGTGAAAACCGCGAACCGACTAAGCAGAAGACGATGTTGGGCAAGACGCAGCAGTCTTGAAACACTAGCGATACTGACACTATCGTTAGTGTTAAGTGTTTAGCTTTAACTTCAGAGCTTTCACCTATGAGAGACTATTTGTTTGAGGATCCCACATATGGCGTCGAACTAGAAACCAGTTTACCTTTACCCTGATCCTCAATTCTTCGATGATCACCTCAATGGCGAAGTTGCACAAGGAGGCGACACGAAAGTGCCCATAGAAGACAATAATGTCCCAGCACCTGTTCTCCAAGAAGTCAAACGAGAAATCGGATTGCTGTAGATCAATAAAGTCGCTGACCGAGAAACGCTGGTAACGGGTCTACACTGGGTCTGGGTCACTGGTTTACACCAACTCCTAGCCTTCGCAGACGACCTCGACTTCATTACTAGAAACCTTGGGACAGGGTTACAAATCGACGCGTCGAAAACCAAATATATGGTAGGAAGAGGCTTCAGAGAAAGCAACGTTTACCTCCCACGGATGGTGACTATTGACGGCGATGAACTGGAAGTGGTTGATGAGTTCGTGTATTTGGGATCTCTGGTCACCGTCGACAATAATACGATTAAGGAGATCCAACGACGCATTCAAGCTGGAAATCGAGCCCACTTTTCCCTTCTCAAGAAGCTTCGATCTAGGAGCACAGACCGCCGCAACAAAGCTGACGATGCACAAAACGCTAATCAGACCGGTCATAGTCCTCTACGGACTTGAGACAGTAACTTTGATTACGGAAGACATGCGTACACTAGCCGTATTTGAACGAAAGGTGTTGCAAACTATTTTTGGCGGAGTACAAACGGAAAGCGGAGTGTGGCAGAGGTGTATGAATCACGAGATACAGGCACTGCTTGGAGAGATTCTCATCGCATCACCTGGCGCAAGTTGGGAGACTACGGTGGGCCGGCCACGTCGCAAGGATGCCGTATGACTGTGCAGTGAAATCCGTTCTCCTCAAGAACTCGACCGGCACCAAGAGCAGAGATGTCCAACGTCCAGCTTGAAGCCGACTTGCGTGTGTCGAGCGCAACGAATTGGCGACGAGTAGCCCAGGACCGAGTACAATGGAGAGGAATTCCTGATACGGCAAGAGCAAACCCGGCTCTCAGCTGCTAAAAAATCGGGTCTACACTGCGTAATTTCCAAGATTTGGGAAGAGGAGAAGCTACCGGAGGAATGGATAGGAGTGGTCTGTCCCATCTACAAAAGGATGATCGGCTCGATTGCTGCAACTACCGCGGCGTAATGCTGGTAAATGCCGCCTACATGGTACTTTGCTAGATCCTGTCACACCAGCTGGCACCGATAGCATAAGGATTTGTAGGAAATTATCAGACGGATTTCATCAAAACTCGCGCTACTGTGGTCGAATTTCTGAGATCCGAAAGATCTTGCAGAAATGTTGAGAGTACTACGTGCCCAATGAGGTTTAAAAAGGTGTGGAAGAAGAAAACATTTGATGGTAATACTATAGCGGAAAATTAGGGAAGGACGTCAAACTACAAAAACAAATCGTGCCGAACAATGGGGTTTGTTTTTGGAGTTTGACCTCACGCTTGATCGTGATTTTCGATTCCACAGCATAAAGAAATTTCTTCATTTCACTAACACAACTGTATATACCTCATTGCAACGTGCCCAAGCATCATATCTTTATTGATTTCAAAGCAGCATACGATACAGTCAATCGAGACCAGCCATGGCAGATAATGCACGAACACGATTTTCCGGATAAACTGACGCGATTGATTAGTGGTACATTGAATTTCGTGCGCATCTCTGAAGAAAATCTCAATTCTCGGCGGCGGGATGGCACGACCACTCTGACTCAATTCATATTCATTTGACAGTACCGTCTCAGCCAAGCACAATTTGACAAAGTTTTATATGGGACATTTGTAGAATTAGTTATTTACAATTTTGCTGAAAAAAGTTTTTCTGTATCTTTTGTAGTTACAGTGCTACAATGCTAGCAGCTCATTAGTAGCTAATTGAACCTTCACTTGGCTACTAATGAGCTACTAGCATTGTACCACCGTAAATACAAAAGTTACAGCCCAGCTTTATTCAAAAAGTTGCAGACAATAACTAGTTCTTCAATCGTCCCCTATATAACTTTTTTAAATTCTGCTTGACTGAGACGGTACTGTTAAATGAATGTGAATTGAGTCAAAGTGATTGTGCCATCCCTGGCTCTCTCTCATTTGGATGTTAGCTTCCCTGTTTGTTTTGCTCTTGCAGTGCTTTGCTGCTTTGCTCTTCTCTGCTCTGAATGAGCATCAGTTTTGTTCATCTTTCTTTTTCTGCCGGAGCACTACCGAATACATGCTCTCAAGGTCACGGAGCAAATCGTTTCAGTCCATAAAATTGCCTGTACTCTTTGAGATAAGGAGCAAATAGGTTGCGATTTATGTATTGACGTAGGACTACGTCTTACGGCAAGTTTTGAGATAGGGTGTCATTCCAAAAAATCGAAAAATGCGAGCGTCACGAAAAATGAAAGGTTTTGAGCGCTAATAGCTTAGCGGTTTTCCGATCGATTTTCAATATTTTTACACCAATCGATCGGAAAATCTTCTAAGAATTGACCCAAATGAAGAAAAGTATGGATTCTTGATGTTGAACTATTGAAAAATTGAAAATAATGAACCTATGTTGTACCAGAATTCTCGCTTCGTGATTAGTTGGAAGATTCTTTGCGATGATCTAAACCTATACCAATTTAATATCTGTGCTTGGGAAGTAAACCAAAACAAGTGACAAAGTTCTCTCATTTCAACAAGATTTCTTAACACCGCGGTTAAACCTAGACCATTTTGATGTCCTTGCTTGGAAAGTATGCCAGAAAGAGTGACAAAGCCACCTCGTACCAACAAATTTCTTACGAACGCGATTAAACCTAGTCCAATTTGATGTCTGTGTTAGGGAAGTGTGCCAGAAAAAATGACACAAGTTCGTCGTCCCAACAGATCGCAAATTCTTTACTGCGAAACGATTAAACCTCGGCTAATTTGATATCTGTGTTGGAAAAATGTACTACAGCTGTAGTGTTCGGTTATAATACGACACTGTATGAATACGCATACTTGCCGTTCCATTAGAAGTGTAGTGAAAAGATGTGCTGTTGATAAAATAGGATTAAATTGGTAAAATCCCTTCAACGTGGGGAACCATGGGTAGTAAAAACAATCTTTAATTTCAGTAAGGTAGCAGGAAAGCAATAGTTTGTGTTCTTGATTTTGTTAAATTGTTTTCAAATGTACAATCTTTTGAGAATTGAACGTATGCAATGTTACTACTTTGATAAATGTTACATACAACGCATGTAGCATGTATATATGTTGCATATAGCATGTATACATGAAGAATCGAATGATTACAAGCATGAATACATGCCACTATCACTACAAAGACACTTACGTAGTCCTGCGTCACCTATATATGCGGTCGTGTCTTGTACACAACCCCTCTGATTTTTTTGGACAGCCTAAGGAATCATTTCGATAGAATAGGAAATATCTCTTTGAAATAAACATAAAAGTGAAATGTTTGACAGTAGGTACTAGATTGCAAGTTGCAACCCTCTCTGTCCAATGAGGGTGTACCGATAAGACACAAATACAGATAGATTTCCAAAAAAAATGATTTTTTGAACCTTTGCATTCCATTATTTTGGACATTCAATATATATTTTGGACATTGTTCAAAATATATTTTGGACATCATACATAGCCATACATTTATTTTGGACATCTGATAAAATGCCCGAAATGAAAATTTGTTAATATTTTCAAATAGGAAGGATTCAACACCTATCCTTACTATTTGAACTATTTGATTTGACTTATTTAATACAGTAATGACTTGATTTTATCACCCCAGCCACCATTCAAAAACAACTTTTTATTAAATTACCCTCCTCTGACCCCCACACCAAAGAGCTCATAATGAGAACCCCCTGGTAGTGGACACATACAAAGAATTTGTTATTCATCGTTTTGGAATATTATACGTTCTTTTCTACCTCACCATGGAGATTTGTTACCTTTATTTCAACATAGAATTCGCATTAGAATACAATTCATACAATAATATTTCGCAAAATATGGTGTCTTCGGCAAAGTTTTCCAGTATATCAAGATCTACTGGATGGAAGACAGTAGATTAGAATTTTCTCGCCGCGTGGCGCTGGTGTATATGTAATATGGTTGAATATGCTGTATCTTGTGATGGTATATAGAGAAATGCCGTTCTCGGGACAATTGTTCAAGTGACTTGACCCTTCCGGATGGTATGGAAAACAGTGCCGTGTTGTCTTACCATGTGGTGCTCGCGTATATATGAGCTTCTTGTAAACACTATATATCGTGATGATAGCCATCTAGCAAGTTGCTATATTTAGAATATACTTTCAAATAGTTGCACCACATCAGATGGTGTAATAAATATTTTAGGAATTCCCTATTATGCGATGATAGAGTACATAGTGCGTTTTTTATATACATTGTATTTCTCGCGATGCCGGTAGCTTAAGATGCTGCTGTCTTTGAAAAGGTTATTCAGGTATGTGCGGCCCTCCAGATAATATAGCAATTAGATAGAAATTTTCTTAATGCAACGCTGATTTACACGGACCTACTTGTATTTGCCATAAGAAATGATATTGAACCCACTGACGAACTGACATGACACATAGAAGAAAATCCTTTAAAAACCATCGTCCTACACGTTTTGCTTGCACACTAGCACCCTCTGTTCTGCATGTTGCGGAGTAACTTGCATTTGCAGGGTTTTATGATGTAGGGTTTATACATTTGTATGGTTTTATACTGAAAACTCGAAGCAACACTCGCGCGCCGCGGTGTGGCCATGTTGCGAAACATGCTTTTTTAAAAAATGAGTGGTTTTTGATTGGACGATGGAATTCACGCGAGTGTCTCGTCTGTTTGTCTGTGATGAACCTTAGAGATGATTCTATTTTTAAGAATGCCGTTCAAATTTTTTTATTTTATTTCATTTGACCGGCAGCCAGCACAGCTAGAGCTATATGGGTGCTGTTCAAATGGTTGCTGTCATCCAAATGGTATGAAAATTGATTGAAGTTTTTTCACTACGCGGCGCTAGTATATAAGCGACTATTTTGCATGTACTTTTCTCGTGATCATGGCCAATCAATTGGCATCTTGGTTTGATGTTTAACTCCCGATTGATATCTTTGAGAAACTTGTTCATGGGACTGAGGCGAATGGTGGGAAAATTATTTCAAAATTTATTCACTACGCAGCACATGTGATTTTTTATAAATGCTTATGGCTTACCACTGTTCACTGCGCATCACTCCATTACTTAAACAGTAACATTATAATGTATATAAACAGCAATAAACAGCTTTATTGAAAACAGTAGCTGACTAGTTTCTCAACAACACAAGATATAGCGTTTACAAGAAGCTCACATATACACCAGCGTAGCATACATAGTGAGGCAACCCAAAACTGTTTTCCATAGTCAGATTTACAAGATGTAATGTCTACAAGCTACAAGAATATTATGTATGGACTAGCGCAACGTAGAGAGAAAATTAAAAACTACTTTTTTTCAACCAGAAAGTTTTGATCTACTGAACATTTTTGCCGAAGACACCATACTTCTATTCAGTTCAGCAGCACGGGTTTTTTTTCAATTAGGAACAAATTAGGACAATTTCCATAATCTACGTTGACTCTAGTAAGGCTGTCACTGTGTATTAGAGTGTCCCAAAATAGCACTATGTCAGAAAACCCGGGGGCTCACCCCTCAAATGATAGCTTAGGGTGTCACAACAAAACTTTTATATGACGCCAACATTGGTTGCAGCGATTTAGGGGTCGCACATTTGAGTTTTATGAAAAAATGGCATTTTTCAGGAGTAAATTCAAAAAAATATTTTTATTAATGTTATAATAGATGAAACAAGGTACTTAACTATTTTTTCACAATCATTGGGATTTGAGTTATGGTGGCATGTCTGGAGTCATATTTGGTTACAAAAATTTATTGAATTCGGCAAAAATCTAAAATTTTCGAAATTTCATTTAAATAAACGTCAAAACAGGGTATCGAACGGTGTCTCCGAGCCACGTAGCTATACTGTATAGATGGGAAATTTTATGACGAACAACTTTGCCGAAGAAAGTAAGGACGTATCTTTAAATCTCGCTGAGATATTTACCGTTTTCTGAAGGCGGAACAAAACACATTTCTGTAATTTTCAAATTTTAGCAGTTTCATGTGAAAGATGTAAATGAAAAAACTTGAACTATTTACTCTAAACGTCACTCACGTTTTTGATAAGAGGAAACGTGTACCTTCCAAAGAATTTAGTACCATTTAGGCTCAAGAATTACTTTTAAAAAGGGCGTATTTATTTTAATAGGTACTATGTTTGAGAAATTGTATATCCTGAAACTAGGTTTGCTCCATAATGAAGCCTAAGCGTTAGTTTTTGAAAATTGAGTTTTCCACATGAAAAAATAAACACTGAAAAAAAATTCACTATGTTCTAAAGTCAGGATAAATGTAAAATAAAATATACAGGAAATGGTAACTTCGATTTTTTTGGAAAAATAGTGGTGATTTGAAGCATTTTGAGACTTTTTCTGAAATGGTTTGCACCATTTATTTATGCACCTGCATTTATCAAAGGATTTTGTAGAACAACGACTTTTATGAATATTTTGTAACCTAAGATTATTATTACTTATATTTCTTATTATTATTCTTATATTTCTCGTTTCTGCTTGACAACACGTGTTCAAAATAATAATTAGCTTCTAAATGCAGCCGTATGTAAGATATTTGAAAAAAAAGTTTAATATATTTTATTTTTTTATTTTAAATGTGCCCCTTTCAAATGTTATCCGTGTTATATTACCATGTTAGCAACTAGAATAAATAATACCTTTCAATTTGTCTGAATACACCTTGCTGATTCTACCATCTACTGATATTACAAAAAGGGTCAAAAAAAATTTCAGTGTTTATTTTTTCAGGTTTAAAAATCAATTTTCTACAACTCACGCTTAAGCATAGTTTTGGAGCAACCCTAGTTTCGGGAAATACGATTTTTCAAATATAGTGGCTATTAAAATAAATATGCCCTTTTTTAAAGTGATTCTTAAGCCTTAATGGTGCTAAACTTTGTGGAAGATGCATATTTCTTCCTATCAAACACGTAGGTAACGTTTAGAATAAATACTTCAAGTTTTATCATTTACCTTTTTCACGTGGAACTACTAAAATTTGAAAATTGCGAAAATATGTTTGGTCCCGCCTTCAGAAAAACGTGAATACGTCAGCGAGATTTGAACATACGTCCATACTTTCTTCGGCAAAGTTGTTCGTCATAAAATTTTCCATCTAACAGTATAGCTACGTTACTCTGAAATACTGTTCGATACCCTGTTTTGATGCTTATTTAAATGAAATTTCGAAAATTTTAAATTTTTGCCGAATTCAATAAATTTTTGTAACCAAATATGACTCCAGACATGCCACCATAACTTTTTTATGAATGTATCAGATCCCAATGATTGTGAAAAAAATAGTTAAATACCTTTTTTCACCTACTTTAACATTTCTAAAAATATTTTTTTGAATTTACTCCTGAAAATGCCATTTTTTTCATAAAACTCAAATGTGCGACCCCTAAATCGCGGCAACCAATGTTGACGTCATATAAAAGTTTTGTTGTGACACCCTAAGCTATCATTTGAGGGGTGAGCCCCCGGGTTTTCTGACGTAGTGCTATTTTGAGACACTCTACTGTGTATACGTGATTTTGGATTGCCATGCCATATCTATATCATATCGTTTCAGAGATATTTGAGCGTAAAAAATTTTTACGCTTGAAAATTTTTTGAAAATCATTAAAAAGACAATAGTGCTACTGCAAGGAGGATTGATGTTATAATGATTTGAAGAATTATGGTGCATTCACGTAATGATATACCAAAATAATTCGCGCTTCTGCTTGCGGTCAGTAAATGACATCAAATCTGCTTTTCATTCCTCAAAAGCCCAGATGATGTCCAAAATGAATGTTTGCTTTTTCTTCAAAATATATTTTGGACAACACGCCCTTTTGAATTTTAAATGATTTTTAAGGGTTAGTAACGAACACAATAAGTTTTGTGAAATATGGTTGATATCGTAATTTATGATAAATTTAGGTGAAGTCGGTTTACTGCGACTCTTCTTGATCCACGTTGAAAAGTAACAGCAAGCGGCGACAAGTTTTGGTTTCGAAAAAATATCAACAATTGCAAAGTAATTCGCCTTGAACAGTTATATAAACTTGAGACTTATAGTGGCCTAGTCGTTTTGGATAATTAGACCAGGATTTCATATGTTAAATACCGAGTAATAATTGGTAATATACGTAACCTGTCCAAAATATATGATTCACCCTAGTCTTTTGTACGAAGAAAGCTTTGCTTGTGGTTGTGCTCTTCCTGCACATGATAAGTGGTTATAAGAGAAAACAGTATTCAGGCATCATTCGGAGGGAAAGCAAACGGTTGAATAGAAAACGAAAGCTCTTGGTCGTTGTGAGAAGCAGATTACTCTGTATCTCTATGCTTAAGATGAGCAAAATCAAGCCTGCTCCCGAGTCCCTTTGAGACGCAGCGAGGGATAAGTTGATGGCTTATCCTGCGTGCTGTTCAACATCGTTCTTGAGGGGGTGATCCGACGAGCGCGCATCGAAACGAGAGGCACGATTTTCACCAAGGATAGCCAGCCACCAAATTCACCACATACGTGCAAAGAAGAGGCTCAAAAGAAACAATCGCGCACCTCCCACGGACGGTAACAATTGACGGCGACGAACTAGAAGTGGTAGATCAATTCGTGTAATTACAAACTGAAAGCGAAGAGGGATGGGTGTGTGAATCACGAGCTACGTACAGGCACTGCTTGAAGATATTCCCATCGTACATCTGGCATGAGTCGGTAAGCTACGGTGAGCTAGACAGGTCGCAAGGATGCCGGACGACAGTGTAACTCAACAACCCCTGCGAAACCAAAAACGTGCAAGATGGCTCGACTAGGTCGAATGTGTTTTACGACTTCTGACCATGATTATGCCAAATGTCGTTATACTAAATGGGCATCCTACGAAACATTCATACTATTTACACGAAAAATTATTTATTTTGAGAAGTTGAAATAACGATGCAACAAAATTAATACTCATTTTTCCATGTAAGTACATTAAAAATAGATTCAAGACTGGAACCGTAGCGCCGACCAGTTACGGCAAAGTTACAAACAAACTGCTTTAAATTTCTTACAATTGTCGAGATTCATCTTGAGAATTATTTTATGTAATCGATTATAAATCGATTTTTAATAAACACACTTAGAATTTAGTTTTTTTTTTTTCAGATATACCGCAAGAATGGACTAAACTATGGAATAACATAGAGGTCATACCAGAATTGCAATTGCAGGATCGCAATCCATATATTAGCACAGACTTTACAATCTTTGCACAACAAAATGAAACATCTTTAATTGCTCCATTCCCGGAAAAAATTATGGAAAACAGCGTATGTGAGCTGTGGTTCAGACAAGACAGCAAATTCAATCTACCAATGTCTATGATGTATTTCTATTTGATTTCTCCGCTGAATTTACAGGATGCTAAAAGGTTAGCGTTAGAAGGGATCATTATTTCACTCAATAAATTTAATGTATCCTTTTCAGTGCAACGCTATCCAGTTTGTTCACATTAATATTGAAATTCCAAATAGCTGAAGATCTCTATCCTGCAACTGTTGCAGGGTTGGTTTATGAAATTTACGCTTCAGAAAAAGGAATAGTTTTGAAGGTAATACTACGAATTACGTATTTTTTATCATTACCAAACAATTCACTGTCGTATATTGTCTAGGTTTACGGTTACAATGAAAAAACACCAATTATTGTCAATGAAATTGCCAGAGCGATGCGACTTTTCAATCAGAGACTAAAAGTGGATGTGTTTGAAGTAATGAAAAAAGAACTGGCTAAATCTTACAACAACGATATACTTAAAACAAATAAACTAAACAGGTAAGCTATAATAACTTTTTGGAAGCTTTCTGACATCGTAATTAGATGGTATAAAGTATCTCACGAGGACTCAAATTTCGAGAAATTTTTTGACTTTTGACCCTGTTGATTCATTGTTACATAGCTCGTTGGATACAGATCAAAACATTATCACTATAGCTTTTTTTGACCAGAAAATGCACACTGACAATGATTTGCTATTTCCAAGCATCATTTTAATGGTTTGTGATTCAGTTGATTTAGATCAATCGCAGGCAACACACGGCTATGCTCTTAGGTATAGGTATAGCGAAGTAGCTGCACCATGCGTGCGTTACTACGCATCCAGTTGAAAGTGAATTGAAGATACCAAACCTAAAATAGCTTCGATATTCCGTAATATATTGTTTCCTGTCTTGCTTCCCGTTGTTCATCTATCTATAAAAGTCGTAATGACATTTTTTCATGTATTTTTGACCAATCGTTTCAAGTTAATGGCATAGCATTGATTGCATTGCTTTATGGCATTGTTTAGCTGGTATCACCTACGTCGGACTTTTATTCAAAAGATAAACCGTCGCTAATACTGCTTCGAACCACTAGCTTCTTGGCAACCAGCATTCAATGAAAAATTCGCGAACCTTTTTAGTCAATATCCTGTTGAACCGTAAACTCCGTTCTTTTCAAGAACCCCACTGGCACCAGGAATAGAGAAGGCCCACATGCTAGAGAAGCCTCACATGCGCCACACCTTTTTGATGAGGGCTATATGTCGACGTCCTTTACCTTTGCTTTTGTAGTACATGCTCTTGCTCTTGCTCAACAACAGTCGACTTCGAAATTGGTTTATTAAACATTGCAGTTACGGTTGCTTCATATTCCAAAAACTTTTTTATTTTTATTTTAATGTGGTTTTAACCAGTTGGTCATTCATCATCCAAAAACTTGCTGCAGACCTCAGATGTTCTTTTCAGTAGATAAATCATCACAAAATGGGTTTAATCTTTTAAATAATTAAAGGAAAACGTGAGTAGATTTGTATGCATGTTCCGCCATTACTCCGGAACACCTGGCCGGTTCTTCATCAAGCTTAGTGCACATGTTCCTTGACATTAGAGATTAGCATAGGAAGTTTGACAAAAGGAGAGATTATCCCTTTAAGAAGGGATAAGGGTATAAATAAGTATAGGGGTGCATTTCTCTTGCATTTGAACCAATAACAGTTATTCAATTGGCTGAATAAGAAGGAAAGCAAAGGAGGAACAAAGTTTTGTTGCATTATTTCCGAAACGAAAAAAGATGCATAAGCAGGCGCCTGGAAACCTGGAATACAAAATGTTGTATTTTGTACAACGCCTGTGAACCGTTAACTTTATCTCCGTATATCTCGGGATTCCAGCAGTAAAGAAAATGACTCTTTTCAGCAAAGCTGATCCACAGACCAAGATCTTTTAAACGGTGGAAAAAGTTTCATAAGTTTTTCACCAAGTGGCATTAGTATTCGAGTGAGGTTTTAGCATGCCTATAAATCGAAGTTGGCGCGAGTATCGGAAGGTTAAGCCGTTTTTAAGATATGAAAACACGATTTCGAGAGAGTTTTCATTCGCTGTATTAGAGCTCACACCAAACAGCTGTGCTGCTGCTACTCGCATAAGTCCCATTTTCTATGGAGTTTTCTATATAAAGCAAAGCCTGGGTGCTAATTCCGTTTCGAAATTTGACCTTCTTTTTTTCATACGACAGACTTCGCAACCAGCTGTTAGAATACAGGACAGTGCGGTTTTCTATATAAATGAGATTGTTATGCGAGTTCCGGCAGTGTAACACCCTGGGCAAATATTATAACAAATATTAAACTTTTCAAGTAATCAATAGAAAAAATATTTTTTTAGAAGCCAAAAAACCTTTATGTCTCGATCCACTTAATATCCTTAACTTTTCTGCTGTTTTTTACAATTTTTTGAAAATAATATTCCTAATATTTTTCTAATATTTTCAGAGACATTCGACTGAAAGTTGTACAGAAAACATTCTGGACCACGGTGGAGCGATTCGATGCACTAAAAACTCTTACAATAGAAGAGCTGAAGGAATATTCACAAAGTTTTTACAACAAGATCAGGATTCAAGCACTGATACAAGGAAACGCTCGTAAACAGGATGCATTGGACGTAATGACGAATATGCTGGCAAGTCTCGAGATTGGAGAAATACGAAATGTAATATTTTTGAATTGTTATCATATAATACTTATAATACGGTAAATATCGTTACAGCTTTCTCTGATTGAATCAAAAGCTCGTGAGATACCACTAGGTAACAATTACCTAACGGTAAAATCGTTTCGAAAAGACGATGTCAACACCGCTACAACTAACTTCTATCAAGCAGGACCTGTTACACCAACGCTTTATGCCCAATTACAGATGCTAGTAATGCTAATCGAGGAGCCACTGTTCGATATCCTACGCACCAAAGAGCAACTCGGTTATGACATATCCACCACTATGCGAGATAATTTCGGTATTTTAGGATATTCTATTACTGTCCACTCACAGGAGAATAAATTCTCTTTCAAGTATATCGACGAGCGAATTGAATATTTTAATAGTAAATTTATACAAATATTGGAAAATATGAAAGATTCTGATTTCCAGCTGATGAAATCTTCTCTGTTGAAACGCAAGCAAATTGTCGATACTGAATTGAAAAGTGAGATGATTCGTAATTGGGCAGAAATTACCACAGAGGAATATATATTTGATCGCAACAAGCTAGAAATAGAGCATATCGAAAAACTTACGAAACCCGAAATAATCGAATTCTACAAAACGCTGTTGTTTAATAACAAACACAGAAGAAAGCTGTCAGTTCAAGTAGTGGGATGCAGCGATAAAACTGATGTTAAAAACGATGGCAATATTAGCAATGATGAAGATTTAAACAGAGATTTCCATATACATTATGTAACGACAGATGGTCCTCAACAAAACTACGTCACGGACATTGACAGCTTTACGAATAATCTAACGGTGTATCCAATTACAAAGATTAGTTTCTAAACGCTCGTATAGTCCGTTGATATCGTTACTATCTATGTTGCGTACGTGTTGCTCTGTGTTATTGAACATTGAAATAAAGTTTATTTAGTTTAAAAATTGGCTTTATTTTTCATTTTGTTTCCGTACTTTCTCTGCATACTGCTCTTTATGTTTTTGTACAAACGAGGTGAAGTTGGCTTCTTCTACTTCGTCGTCGCCTATGAATGAAAAATATAATGTTAATCATATTCCGGAATTAACTAATGAAAATTCCTAACCTGGACCAATTGCCGCCGCTTCATCTTCATGTCCTTCTTCGTCCTCTGAACTTTCATTGCCGGGATGCTTCAAATAAAGCTCTGCTCGTTCCCGCCCGCTGCTGATTTCGCTGATCAACGAAACTTCCTGTCCTTTTTCTTGATGAGAAAATTTGTTAAGCTGTTCCTCTTCCTGCCGTTTCTGTTCCAAACTCCTTTCTATCCGTAACTTATCGTACTCCACTTTGTAATCATTTGCGTATTCATTCGCTGCTTCGTCCACCAATTCAAAAAATTTTCCAAATCCAATTCCTGTTTTGGATGATACCCCACAAGCCTTCAGATCTCGATAGAATTCATCCAATGTTAAGGACATAGTTCGCGTCAGGTTGCTCACATAAGTCGTTTCGCTTTCCAAAGCCTCTTGGAATGCTTCGAAATCTTGCATCCACTCGATTGCAAAGCCAAACTCCTGAACGTCAATTTTATTCATCACAATTATAAATGGTAACCGGGCTTTGTAAAGAATAGAACAAGCATATAGCATGTTCGACATAAAGGTAGTGGGGCTCGTAGAACGAACAATATCCATGACGTATACAACAATAGTGGGAAAAGCTGTGGCCAATGCTTCAGTGATGATTGTCCCAGAAGCTGACCATGTAAACACTTCAATTTGTCCAGGCGTATCAATAACACAAAACTTATGTTTATCTTCAGTGCGCTCGACCAATTCAATCACTTTGCCAAACTTTGTTGAGAATAAGTTCAGAGCCGTAACAATTCCACCATTCGGTCCGAGATTGTACTGTTTCATAACTTCCTTATAGTTGATAGTGTCGCGTATATCTGTGCAAAAAAGCGAGAATGTAAATCAAACCATCCCATGTCTAATTTTATGGTCATTCTTACCAACGTTCGCTGGGTAAGGAACCTCTCGACATGCCGGATCCAGGTTAATAAGATATGGATTGTGCTCTGCATGTTTATATTGGGCGAGCTTTCGAACGAATGTCGTTTTTCCAGAGCCGGCCATCCCGAGAACTATCAAACATACCGGTTTGCGTTTTTCTTCGATTTGCATTTTGTACTAACTAGTATATTGTGCTTTGCAAGAAATCTTTTCATTCTCGGAAAGTTCATAGCAAGCTGTCAAAATAATTCTGTATTGAGCGAAGCTGACGAATTTTCGTTAATTGAATATCGATATTTTTCACATATCGATACGTATACTCAGCTGAGAGCATAATCAGCAAAAATGCTCGCATCACGTGACGATCTGCATTTTACATTTGTTTTATAACACTCCGTTTGACTTGTTTTATAACGTGTTAACATTTACAAAGCTGTTATATGCATGCCGCAATTAACTATTTCGAAAAAAAACTATCGAGATTTCGTCCACGAATATCGGTACCAGTTATATCGATACATTATCGCCCAATGCTGACCTCGCCAAATATTGAAGGATGTGCTTTTGTCCAGAGCTGCCATACAAATAGATTAATTTCTATTGTTTAGATATTTGCAACCCCATTCCGTACTTCTTAAATTTTGTTACTATATTTACACATATTTTTATACTTATGATATTCAATGAATTTATATAATACATATTTTTGAATGTAAGATGCTAAAAGACATTTTTTTTATGTAGTTTTAGTTGCTAAAGCATCAGTAACAATTGCACATATAAACCAAAAAATATTTGGCCACCTTTCCTTGTTCTCGTTGCGGTGATTGACGATGCGGGTTACCGCCGCAACAGGATGAAAATTTATGTAAATAACCGCAATATTTAATAATTACGATCTAAACAAGTAAGTTGAAATTCAAAATTCAGTTCGTAAACATAAAAAAAAATTAACCGCACTAGCACGAGCTACCGCGAGCTAGAGTGACTATATACAGAGTGGCGAGTGGCGACAATGTCAAAATTGGAATGATATTTATCTGTCAGTGTTATTCCAATCGAGCAGACGACCTATCCAACGCGTATGCAGGAAAGAGAAAGAAAAACCGGAAAAACCCTACGGGGTGAAGTGGCTGTCAAATTCAAACATTTTCGATGTCTCACGCATAGGTACCAAACTGTTAATTTTGATAGGTACCAAAAAATTTGCTGGGATTTCCCCTTTACCGAGAACCATTTGAAAGTTACTCTCTTCACTCCTACATGAAAAAGAGATAGCAACACACCATGCCCTTGGAAAAACCGCAATGCATATACATTTGGGATGACTTGTCGCCACTCTGTATATAGTCACTCTACCGCGAGCAACTACCGCAACTACTGTGATGAATGTGAACCTGTGAATTTGCGTACCCAACTACGGAACTACCAATATTGAAATGTTTCATTTTAGGTAGGTAGGCAAAAAAGATATCAGACAGCAACGGGATCATCCCGTCGGGATGGCCTCTAGACAAGTAGTGGCGCTAGCGTGCCCATTGTTTTCCTGGGAAATCATCTTCAGGTCTTCAGCAAGCAGCCAGCCAGCGGAGTGCTATCCCTATCTTAACGAACGGTGTTTGACAGTCCACTTAACGAAGGGCGCTATTGCAAGAAATGCAAGAAATCCAAGAAATAGCGCCCGTCTGACAGGTAGATTTGCTGCCAACCTTGTCGAGATGTGCTGAGATGTTGGCAACAAAAACATGGCACCCATCGCAAGCCCCTGCAGCCCAATGTGATATATACAGGTGTGGCAATGTTAGTTAAGTGGTGTTAGTGCAATGAAGAAATTTCATCATGGTGTGGGTGGAATCGTAAATCGACCAATCACGATGAAGCGTGACGTCAAACTCCAAAAACAAACCCCATCGTCCGACGCGGTTTGTTTTAGTAGTTTGACGTTGTTTTCTGATTTTTCGCTACTAATACCATCAAATGTCTTAAGTTGCCACACCTTTTTAAACCTCATTGCCTGCAGCTAGAGTGACTATATACATCAGAGTGGCGACAAGTCATCCCAAATGTATGCAATGCGGTTTTTCCAAGGTTTTTCTTTCTCTTTCCTGCATACGCGTTGGATAGGTCGTCTGCTCGATTGGAATGACACTGACAGATAATTATCATTCCAATTTTGACATTGTCGCCACTCTGTATATAGTCACTCTACCTGCAGCCAGCACTTTCTGAGCGACAAGTGTCAAAAGTATGTTTACGTTTACCAAAAACAGCTGTTCGGTGTCGGTGTTTGCGGAATAGTGTAAATCGTATAATCGGATTCCTTTTATCAAACACTCGACCGTGCTTAAATTTAATTTCTATCTATTTCGAAATCGCTGAGGGTGCCTGGAGCAGCTGCTGGTGTTGTGTTGGAATAAGTACAGTCTGTGCCGCCGCCCGCAGAGTTACCGGTTATCACGCCGAAATAGGTCGCTAAAGCAGCAGTTATTTTCATTTAGGATATTTTCGTGCTAATGTTTACTACTTTGTGATTATGTTTACTACCGAGAAGTTGTCGAATATCTGCCTCAGTCAGTTTATTGGGTTGCGGTTAAATGAAAGTACGATCCAGCGCTCAATTGTGGAAAGTTTCACCAATTCCCTTGATGGAAAAAAACAACAGCGCATGAAGCTAGCGGTAGTCCACATTATTTGGCGTATATTTGAAATTATGTATCAACTAACCGGTAAAAATCTGCTGCAAATTGTCGTGCAGGACGTTATCAACTCGACAATTGAAAGCACCGGCAGTTTGTCCGCATCCATTCGGGACTCAATCCGTTTCTAACAGACTTATAAAACGATGCCGCCGGAACCGCTTACCGTTTAGATAATCAGCAGCCACGTCTGCAGCTGACTAATATATCAGAGTCGTGACGAGATAGACTGTTATTGTGTTCTACAAAGTTATTTGTTCGAACAAGACACATTTGGAAATTCATAACAAAGTTTGAAACTGTCTCAGTAGGTGGCGCGCGTGGTCAAATTATAATCTTATGATGATATCTCATGACCATGATACGATAGAAAGTGGCGGTTTTTGACAAAGTTGTGTGTCTAGACAAGACGAATTTGAAAATGATCGGTCAAATTCAGAACTGTCCCACTAGATGTCGCAGTTGGTAAAATCATATTTCTTTTTGCGATATCTCAGCTTATGTCGAATAAACGGTAAAATGGCTTATCTGGTCTGGAAAAGAACACCAAAATGTTTGTAAATAGTATTCTTTTGACGATTTTCCCAAAACAGAGTTTGTGAATCATCGACAATGTTGACAAACTGAATAATGCACATATCACCTAGGGATACATGATACTTATTCAACTTACCCAAGTAGCAAACTTACGATACTTTTATTTAAATCAATTTATTAATGACTCACATTAGTTGTATAACAATTAGTTGTACAGTTTTATAATGAGTATGTTATTAGGGAAGCTTGCTATGGTATGTTGAGGTAATGCTTTAAACATTAGAATGTTAGAATTATGTTGACACTTACCATAAAACAATACAAAACGAGCATTTGTTTGTTTTATTTCCTGCTATGATAATGAGAATGAAAAATGTACATTAGATTCCTAACAATTCTATAATATTCTTATTACGGTCACTTATATCATACAGGAAATAACACACACGTAATACAAGGAAAGAGTAAAGAATTCGAGCCCAATGAAAAAAGCAAGCTGTTTTGAAATGAGTATCAAGAGAGTGCACTTTAGTCGTGTTGTCGCGTTAGCAAAACAAATAGCTTTGATTTTATCATCACGCACACGTTAATAATTGCAAGCATCAACGTTGCCATTATGCCTGTCTGCCAAGTTAACTCCGGGATACGTTGCTGGCCCAACAAGCCACTCGTCGTATGTTCGAGTCTCGACTGAGCGGTGCCGCTTCAGAGTTAATAGGATCTTTGCACTAGCCCAGTGATTTTCCTGTACTCTAATAACCGGCAGCGATATCTATCGATAAAGAAGGATCAAGTTCTGAAGGACGTTTATATCCATGCATGGTTTTGCTTTGCTGATAAATCTAGATTTTACCAGATTTTTTATTGCATGCCAGACAAAGTTCTAAATCTTCCAGATATTTGGTAATGCCCCAGATTTTTGCCAGATTTTTGTTTCTCCGTTCTGCAAAGGAGTCATCGCTCCTAATTTCAGACAACATTTTGTACCGGCGTTGATCAAAACTGGCAAGACATTTCCCGAAAAAGTCCTCCCCATCGGTCAAATTGATCGCCAGATTTTGACATTTATTCGTGTTTGCCAGGTTTTCGAATAAACCTATTAGCGACCCTGGGAAGAATAGGGACTCAAACACTCTAAAATATTTTTTTAAGAATGTGATGGAAACGCAGCACGGGTTTCCAGGAATCTTGTTCTGGTGATATTTCTATATAGACGATGTAGACGACGAAATTACTTCGTCAAAAGCATTTTGATCAGTCTGTGCTCTTCATCTTGTCTTTTGATAAAAGTTGAAGCAATACGTATCAATTGCTTCTTTCAGGAAACCATAAAAATAGCTGTTGATTGACTGGAATTGACAACGCAATCGATGATGAAAAGGACAACGATACGTTATCTAACGTGTTTTGACTACAGAAACCACTTTGTAGCGAACAGCAGTGTTCTATGCCATCATGGTTCCGCAATATTCCGAAAATAATTTGATTTTCTCATCATCTCCACCTACTACTACTTCATTCCGAATTTAATTCACCTTCATCGGAAGCATATTGACATGATAAACAACTTTGTCGAAAACATCAACCTTCTATCTCGTCATGGTTCGGAAATATCGCCAAATGAATTAAATTTCACCGTATACTCCATCTAGCGGACTAGTTCCAAACTTCAGAGGTCGTTACCAAATGCGTCTTGGCTTTACAAACAACTTTGTAGTAAATAGTAACCTTTTAGCTCATTACGGTTTTAAAATATTCTTAAATGAATTTAATTGCTTCATCTAGCGCCATCTAGCGAATCAGTTCCGAATTTTGTTGTATATCACGGGATGTGTCTTAACTAGATAAGCAACTTTGTCGAAAGTCGCAACCTTCTAACTATTCACAAACTTGAGTTATTGCCCGCCGTGTACTCAGTACACGACGCGACCGCTTGCGTAACTTTTTTCATTTCAAAAAAGTTACGTTAGTGGTCGCGCTGGTGTACTGAGTACACGCGCGCGGACACACCATTTTTACAAGCATCTTTCGACCACTTTTTTTATTTCTTTTTTCTATATTTTGGCATCATTAGAAAGAGGAAGAGTAGATCTTCGAATACAACCAAAACCTGGAGTGATTTGATTACAATTTCGATGATTTTTTCGCGTTTTTCGAAAACGCGTGTACTCAGTACACTAGCGCGACCGCTCTAGGGTTAATAGAAACTTTTTTGCGCTTTTAAATAGCCAATTTGCGCAATGCTGTCAATTCTATTTTTAGAACGAGAAATAGTTTTGCAATCTGCTTTTCCAGTCGCTTAATCAACCTTTATGCAGCCAAAAAAAACTCTAAATTTAACAAATGAAACGCGGCCTTTTTTTTATTTTGCTGTAAACATGTTTCGAACGCGATATTTTCAATTTCGAATAACTTTAATTCGTATAAGTAAGCTAGCTAATTAAAAATGCATGTCTTTTTTCCGGGAATTGAACAAGCCATCTTTTGATCCATAAGCACTCACCGTATGATCCGCCCCATTTGCATCTGCAGAACAGACAGTGAGAATATCTTTACACCTGAAGCCTAACCCGCCTAGCGTGAAGCAGTCGATAATGTCGATAACGGATAAGCTTTTGCTGTCAGCCGAATTGCGAAATTCTATGATCTGACAATAAGTGTACTGTGAGCCGAAAAAAAAACTTGGTACAGCAAAGTTTCGTTAATTGGTGGTTCGTTAATTGGGCGGTTCGTTAATTGGGCGTTCGCTAATTGGGCTATGTGACAACTTGAATGTCAAAATTGTATGGAATTTTCGAGTTTAGAATTTTCTAACAACTGTCAGTCGGCCCAATTAGCGAATCAGCTGGAGTGCAGTCGTGGCCCAATTAACGAATTCAGGCTGTAGAAGTATGTAAAGCCACTTTAACACCTTTAAGCAGCCCTAAAGTAGTTTGAAAGCTGTGAGCCTAATGAAAGCTTCCACTCTACATTTTAACACCTTTAAGCAGCCGTAAAACGGTTTGATGTTTATGGCTGTTGAGAAGCAGATTGTTTAGCAGAAAAATCCGCTATTAAGCTTGTTTATCAGCTTTTGGGAGAGAACTGATTTGAAAAACTTAAAGTAGCTTAAACATCGCTTATTTAAACACCATTTAAGTGCTTACTTTATGCAGCTTTGATCGCCTTAAACCGACCCGTAAACAGCCATTGCTCTTGCAATTCAGCTACCGTTGTTACTTGGGTACGTAGTATTTCCGCACCATTTTTCGCAAGAATCAAGTGTGTTTAACCTACCAACGCTGTATGATTATTATTGATCTGCACAAGTTAAATGTAAACAAGTTTGACATTTGTAGTACAGTACATAGCAAAACAGAACATAACCTGTAAATAACCCGCAATGCCAGCGCCAATACTAAGTATATACTTGTTAATTCTATCTTCACTTGTCTGTGGACTATGAGGTCTGTTGGATGGCAATAGAAATAAATACTCAATGGTGAGAAATAGGGCTTTTGCTACACACACATGCAAGACATCTGTAGGGCACACATTGCATATTTTCCTATTCGAAGCAGCAAAAACGTGCTGGATAAAATTATCATTTTTTCTAAAATTATTTATTTATCATTTTAAAGCAACTAAAAGTCAAAGTAACCGACAAATGTTCCCTGAAATATATGCTGACTTTTGGTAACTAGGATTTCGGTGAATTCGCGTTAAATTGGTGTCCCAAATATACTGTTGTTTGAAGCAAATACGGCATAGGCCAAGTTGAAAGTAACGGAATATAAAATTGGTTTTAGCATAATAAATTGCTTTCTTAGCCGAAAGCAACTGCTGGCTATTGATATTTGTTTAATTTTATCCCGCTAACATAGGTCATAGTTACATTTTTGATCATTGCTACCGCGTCTTAGCTTATTTGTTGAAAATAATTTTTTGATTTAGTAAACAGATATATTACCTTGCCATATGTATGAAGCAATTTGTAATTTCTGTTTTAAATTAAGAAAACAAATCATTTAAGAAATTTTGCTCTTCCCAGCCCGTGTGTTTTATATGGAGCTGTCACTTTTGCCTGCCCAACAGATCTCCAATACAAATGCACTCTGCAAACACCCTATGGAACCTATAAAGGACGCACAAAAGTGTTCATGTTCACCGATGCATCAAAAGAAGGGCACTCATGTGGAATTGGAATTTACGTAGAAGGAATAAATAAAAGCATAACTTACCATCTTGCGAACGAAGTGAGCATTACGGAAGCAGAGCTTATTGCGATCAAAGTAGCACTATACACTATAGCAGAAAGCAATCTGCAGGAAGCTGTGATATATACAGATTCACGAGCAGCCTGTGAAATCTTGAAGTTGGCAAAAGAACAGGACGAACGCGAAGAAATAGTAGATGAAATATTGGAAACAGCAGATAAGTGGAACATCTCATTACAATGGATACCTAGTCACATTGGAGTGATCGGCAATGACATAGCAGACAAATTAGCAAAAAGAGGTACAATAGATGGTCAAATCTTAGAAAATAAAATTTCTTACAAAGATGCTTACTGGATATTAAAAAGTCGTAAAACACTAAAAACTAATACATGGTACAATGACTACGCCAAAGAGAAAGGACAAACATTTTTCCAGTTGCAACCAGAGATCAAAGCGAAACCTTGGTTTATTGGTCTTACACTGAATGGACAACAAGTTCGATTACTAAATCGTTTAATGGCAGGACATGATTGGTCCAAGTATTGGAAACACAAAATGAAAATAACGGAGAACCCAAATTGCGAAATATGTGAAGAAAGCGAGACGGCCGAACATCTTATTTTACACTGTACAAAATTCAACAACATACGCATAAAATACTCATTCATAAAATACAAAAAACTAATAGATGTATTTAAAACAAAAAACACAAGTTTATATAAAGAAATTACAGACTTTGTAAAAGAAACCGGTCTAGAAATATAAAAGACCGTAAGCAACCGATACCTTATATACAACAGGGCATACACACTTAATTCCAAAATAAAGTCTCGGTAAAGTAAAATACCGAACTACACAAAAATAGGCCTGTTTTCCCGTGATATTGGTAAACATTTCTCGTTTTACCGTAATCCGTAACTTGGAAAATTATTTTACTGAGATATCGGAAATGAAGCTTATTTACCGAGATACTGCAATCTTATTTGCCGAGAAGATCAGTAAAACAGTAAACCCCCGAGCTCAGTAAAATAAAGTGCCGAATCTAGGTACTTCAATATCGTTTTAACGAAATTTCGTTAAATGCTACTGAAAAAAGCCACAAACTGTGTTACCGAGATTTCGGAAAGCAATGTCAAAAATTAACTGTGCGCGATGGACAGCAGTTTTGTTACCGGTAAAGTTAAAATGGCTATCATCCGGTCTAAGAACCCTACCAGAGGCTGTAAGCGCACGCGTGATGCAACCGCAACACCTTTGAACCAATGCAATGGATTGGAGTAAGTTTTTTTTATTACTGTACTGAATTTTGGAAGATAAAATATGAATAACATTTCTCTAGGTTGACGATTCCCTCCCAACCCATAACGTGAATCCAGCGCTAATAATTCGTGGTGAGATGTTGCAGTGTGGAGGCCAATGCGTCATCTCATGGAAAGAATAAAACATTCCCGTTGGCTGTTGCCATGCAGTAGTAGGCTTTCTTAGACTATGCGAATGTTACGATGTATTTGCCACCAACTGCATGCCCAACGACAAGCAATTCTTTGTGTTTAACAGAGCAACAATTTTTTCAATAGGCAAATTAACCACTACAGGTGAAAAATTTGCTCGTTCTACGTGGTTCTACCATTAACTTTGCCTTTATATTTCTTTTAACTTTGCCTTTATATTTCAAAAGTTTATACTATTAACTATAATACTATTACACCGTTAAACTGTTAAACAATAATTGTTTAAAATAAGAAAATGCGCATATTGGTTGATTATAATAGTTTTATTCAAAATTTTATTGATTTTCATAAACTTTAAAAATACCGAGTTTTCAGCATATTAATACCGTAGTTCGGCATTTTCAGCTAGTGTTTTACAGAAAATCTCGTTAAAATTCGACAGTTTGGGTCGCTTACGCTTTACGAATATTCGGCAATTTCAGCCGAGTTTCAGTATTGATTACCGGATATCTTGGAAAAATAATACCGAGATTGTCGGTAAAGTTTGATAGTTGTTTGATGTTTTGGATTTCCAAGATCTCGGTGTTTCAATGTTTTACCGAGATTTTCACCGAGATCTCAGCTGTTGGGATCTCGGCAATTTATTTTACCGTGCTCGGTGATAAAATCTAAGTGTCTATAGTCATAGAAACTGGCCCAAAACCACCCCATCGACATCTCTATAACGAGCTGCAGTGAACGTCAGCGACAGGATGTCCTGGGCTCAAAATTTGACAGCGGGCCCAAATCAGACTGCTAGCAGTTGAGTGAAACGCAGTGCTGACATGCTATCTCATTTTCGCACACACGAGATGTTGGCAGCGAAAACATGGTTGCCTGCCGATGGGGTGCCCAAAACACACCAGAATGATATTGACATCTGGGACAGAAGAAAAAAAAAACGTTCCGTTCCGTGGCGTTGCCGTTGATGATGATGACTGTCAGTGCGATTCCAGCTTATAACGGTATATAAGCTGGAATCACACTGACCGTCAGCGAACATCATCGGCAACGTATCGTAACGGAACGTCAGTGATGGTCGCATGCATTTTCAAGATTTTCAATGTACGAATTCACACGCGTCCGGAACGTCACATAACGGAACGTCAAGGCACTCGTGTGAATGCGATGCGCTCATTGAAAATGCATGCGACCATCACTGACGTTCCGTTACGATACGTTGCCGATGATGTTCGCTGACGGTCAGTGTGATTCCAGCTATATACGGTATATACAATCTTGACTTTTCTCAAGCCGTGTGTGTCAGTGTCGTTATCAATATTTGTGTTCGATTCGGTGGTGTTCGTGGTGTTAGTTATCGGGATCGCATTACAGAACAGTAACCAACGAAAGGTAGTGTTACTTTTCGCTTCAATCGGTTAAGACTTTAGAGACACCGCTGTAGTTTGTGAGTATCTGATGATACAAATAGAAAAAATTCGATAAATTTGAAGGTTTAGACCTCTTAAATTATAATCGCGTTTTGTGTAATGTTAACAATATAAAAAAAATTCACAGGAAGTTTGTAGTATTAAATAGCGTAATAAAAACATGATACATATTTCAGAAGAGTGGCGACGATGGATTCCTCAGAATGGTTCAGTGAAATTTCCGATCAACTATGGCCAGGTCAGTGCTTTTCACTGAAAGTCAAAAAAGTACTTCATGAAGAACGGTCAAAATACCAGGACATCAAGATACTTGATACGTAAGTTTATAAGGTTAAGAGTTCTTGACACTTGTTGAGATTAGCTTAGAAACACATGTTCAATTGTCTATTGCGCTGATAATAAGTACTTAGCAGTTATTTAGCGCATGGTCCAGTCAGGCACGCACTAGTTAAAATAATAGTTTAAATTAGGGCTTTAAAATGTGATCTATTGCTTACCTTTTTAAATTATATCTTTTTTTATGTATTGCAGTTTCAATTAACACGAAAGACTAAAACAATGTATTCACGCACAGGCGTGTCTATAAATTAAAACTGAAACGCGTGTAAAGATATTTCTTGAATTCCTAAAAGTTCCGGAAAACATGTAGACATTATTCTAACGAATGTGATGCTATGGAGTGTTCATTATTTTTATGTGTTCAATATTGAACATATGTTAAATGACGGTTATATTTGTAAATGCATACCCTCTCTTGCGTTTTTGTAACGTAATATATTCCGACAAATCATAGAAATTTCTTATTACAGCTATACATACGGAACTGTATTGGTGTTAGATGGAATTATTCAATGTACTGAACGAGACGAATTTGCTTACCAGGAGATGATAGCATTTCTTCCACTTTGCTGTCATCCAAACCCTAAGAAAGTACTTATCGTGGGTGGAGGAGATGGAGGTGTAGCTCGTGAAGTCGTTAAACACCCAATGGTAGATGAGGTTCATCAGGTTGAGATCGATAATCGAGTGGTGGAGTTATCTAAAACATATCTTCCATTTATGGCATGTGGATTTGATTCGCCTAAACTAAAGTTAACAATCGGCGATGGATTCGAATATATGAAACAGCGAGAAGGTGAATTCGACGTCATTATTACCGACAGTAGTGATCCGATTGGACCAGCCGAATCTCTTTTTAATGAATCTTATTTCGGACTTGCCAAAAAAGCTTTAAAACCAAATGGAATTATTTGTTCACAAGGTGGTTCATTTTGGGTGGATAAGACGCTCGTCAAGGACACATTGAACCACATCCGAAAACATTTCCCTGTTACTGGTTACGCTTTAGCATCAGTACCGTCCTATCCGTCCGGACAAATTGGATATTTCATTGCTAGCTTGAATGAAGTAGGTTGCTGTACAATTGTACAATTGTACAAATGTAAATAAATATGTTTTTTACAGGATACGAAACTAAATGAACCCACTAAAACATTCACGGATGAAGAGATTGATCGGATGAAACTTCGATACTATACGACAGAAATTCACCGCAGTGCATTTACTCTTCCCAGATTCGCTGCTAAGTTTCTTTACTGAATTATAATTAATTATTATATGTTTAAAGAAAAGGTATGGGTATTTTCAATATTCAAAAAGGTGATAAATTGTCTATTATGATGTTGAACTGGAATTACGTAATATAAAGTACAAATCGATTTCATAGTGACAATCATAAAAGCTATTTAATGAATATGTATCACTATCCTTAACACGAATCAGTCGAGAATTATTAAACAACTCTACATACCAAATCCCGAATTTTCAATTCAAACGTTAAATCCGCATTGCTGTACGCCTTGAGTGAGTTTGCTAGGGTGAGCAATATGTTTGCGTAGTTACGAATGTACGATCTCATTTAATTTTGCATATATCTGTTATTCGATACTTCGTTCGTTCCCGGTCAGCAAGGAAAAGGAACTGCTTTCTGGAGCAGTGGTTCCCAACCTTTTTTGATTCGCGAAGTCCTGGCTGAATTTTTTCTGCGAGTTAAAGTTATTCTAGAGTGTACCGCGCTCAGCTGCCGGCAGCATAATAATTACTAGTTTTACATCGAAAAAGTACAAAATACCTCTTCAAATATGCCTTAACCAATAACCAAAATACTTATGTATATGTAATTTTTATGGTTTAGCCGTACTTAATTTATGCACTTTCGCTTTATGCACTTTTACATTATATTTTGTGTAAAATTTTTTTTCGCAAACATCACAAGCGTGTTTTTTCTCTTCCGAATGACGCTTCACATGATTACGGTAGCAGGTACGTGATTGCAATTTTTTGCCACATAAATGACACTAAAATTATAGTTTATGAAATTGCTTTATACATTTTTTTCTCGATACTTACTTCAAACGTCTTGCCATTAATATGAGAGTCCATATGAGCAGTCCTAAATGAAGCAGTACGATAATTCTTGCCACAAACGGTACACTAGAATGGTCGATCCCCATTATGTGTTCGCAAATGTAATGTAAGTTCACCAGGTTGGGCAAAAAATTTTCCACATTCGATGCAGCAGTGTCGTTTCTCCAAACACCTCAGATGTTGTGCTAATGATCTAGATGTTGAAAATTTTTTATCTGTAAGGAAAAAATTTATTATATTATAGAATTACACAAAATTCGAATACCGTACCACAATGGTGACAGTGAAACTTCTTCTCCGTACATTTTTTACGGAGGTGTTCTTGTAATTCAAACATAGACTCGAATTTGTCTGAACCACAATGGCAGCATTTGTATGACTCATACTCTATATGCTTACTATTAATGTGGTTTGCTAGTCGAGCAGATGAACTGTACTCGCAACCACAACCATCGAAAGGGCAAGAAAAGTGTTTTAAATGGGACAGAATATGTTGCTTCATGTCATCCAACCTACAATGTTTCTCAGAGCAAACACTGCAGTTGTATGGTTTATCATTATTGTTGTCCTTCGTTAACATGGGATGTTCATTCAGGCGCAAATGATCACTTAGTTTATCACGTTTTAAAAAGACCATCTTACAAATCTCACAGATATAGTACATAAAAACATCAATAATGTTAGCACTACCCTCATGTTGTCTCATATGCCGCAAAAGGCGCATTTTTCCATTAATCTTTCTACCACATGTTGTACAAATCAATAAATTATTATTGAGTTTTTCGTGATCCTTTGAAGATACTTCTTGGAGATATTCTTTTGTATCACAATGTTTACTAAACGCAGAACTATGCGCATCTATAGTGTGAGCTTCATCTGCGTTTAAACGAACCATCATTTTATCGTTTAACTGTAATTCTGGTTCGCGTTCTCTATTATCTTGATCATTATTAGCTATACTTATAGAAAGCGATTCAGTTTCGCAATGTTTCCCTGAATACTGATCCGGGTTACCACTTGAGCTCTCAAAATTCTCATCCGACTGACGATGTTGGTTAGTCTCAGAATTCGATTCATCACTTGTCGCCTGCGTATGATAGAAATTTGCTTCGTCTAAAAATTCAACTATTTCTTCATCCAATTTGAGTGGGAGTCCAACTTGTGTTTCATCTGAAGCCTCTGCAGAATTAACTGCTATACGATTATTACCATCACTAGTTGGAATAGCCTGTTGCAGTAATTGTTCTGTACGTTGGCACTTCTGTTTAAAAACGTAAAATTTCAGCAGTGTTTCTCGGCAATTTTGACATATTTTGCAAGAAATTCCATTTTTTCGAACAACCTAAAATATAGTTCTGTTTAAATATATTCTACCTATATAAATTAATATTGCATACCTTAATATCCACGCAGAACAATATGATATCTGGAAGTTTTGCTAGAAAACCATCAACAATGATGTTCGAGAATATGTTAAACATATGCTCGTTGGTATCCGTTTGCGAAACGCATATGCGACATACATGGTTCAAATCAATATCAAGCTCATAATCGCATTGAACTGCAGACATTTTTATGCAACAAATATGTAGCGATATTTTGATACTTACTAAATAAATTAGGCTAGCTAGCTCTTTAAGCAAGGGCTCCAAGGGCTCTATTCGCTATGACGGTGTTGCTGATATTTGTTTGGTTTTTGTGTGAGAAAAAAAGAGAAGGAAGTATTTTTGCTTTTGTTTTCATGCAAGTTTTGACAATTCGGAACGGGATTTCGTGTAAGTGCGAACAGGCCTAAAACTCTCTTTTATTTTCGAAGTCCCGAATTCACTATACTAGGGGGACTATATACAGAGTGGCGACAATGTCAAAATTGGAATCATAATTCTAGATAGAATTAACAAAAGGGCGAATATCGCAAATGTAAACAAACCAGGTGAGAGCATGGGGTCGGACACTCGGCACAGCCGTTTTTATGTTAGGCGACTTGAAACGAACCGAACTGTGCCGGTGCTGTACCGAAAGTGCCGAACTGCAAGATTTGTTAAATTTGTTAAAATCTGATAGACCTGGCAACCATGCGAGATGATTTTGACAACTGGCAGTGCTCCCATTTCATATGTAAAATTGAACCGGAGGTGTGTAAAGCCCTATAAATGTTATTTTTATAAGGCTTTAGAGGTGTGCCGTTTGATATTTCTGCAGTGCCGGGGCACTATGTGCTGAGTGTCCGACCCCTTGGGTGAGAGTAACTTTTTGCTGGACCAGCATAGGAAAATCAACCCTCACTCGGTTTGTTTACGCTTGCGACATTCGCCCTTTTGTTAATTCTATCTTCAATTATCTGTCAGTGTCGTTCCAATCGAGCAGACGACTTATCCAACGCGTATGCAGGAAAGAGAAAGAAACACCTTGGAAAACCCGCATTGCATACATTTGGGATGACTTGTCGCCACTCTGTATCCAGCTTTTTACGCGCTATAATGGCGGACGCTATAAATTGTGTTCGTAATATGCGAACAATCTTTTTGACAACTCTGCATCCATCAAAACTGGGCACTCTTCTCCTGTACGGCAGTGTTACTCTTTCTTTCGTTTACGCAAAAGGAGAGCAATAATTTTGTTTTCATTTCGCACATTTTTGCTTTCCTTCTTTGGCGTAAACGAAAGAAAGAGCACGGTAGTGTTGCAAGAGAAGAGTGTAAGATTTGATGTATGCAGAGTTGTCAAAAAGATTGTTCGCATATTACGAACACAATTTATAGCGTCCGCCATTATAGCGCGTAAAAAGCTGGATAGACATCACGCGAATGAAATCTCTACTTACATTCAATCCCTTGAACCATGCTTTCGTCGATACCTTAGGAATGATGGAATGTAGCCATCGTCCCAACTCGTCTATGTTCCATGATGTTTGCCAACTAATGAGCGACCTCTGACGCAAGGTGCTATAAAATTCATCTTGGATTATAACTATTGGATTATTGCTTGGAAGATAACGAAAAAGTGCGCCGAAGATGCCGAAACGATTTAATGCAAAATAGCACTTTTATGAGCGATATCGTACTTTGGATGGTACAATTTTCCTTGCAATTGACAATAAAAGGCTAGAAACTTTGATTGCAAATGAACTGAAAATGATTTACATGTACCCTTTAATGTAACGCATGGTATAATTAATCTAGTGTAACATAGGTAAATCGTGCCCGACTTTCGGCGCCGTCAACTGAAACAATTACCAGCATCAATTGAAGCTTGCTTGAAAGATTCTGTACAACAAATGAAACAAGTTGCTTTTTGAGTGAAGAGAAGATAGGAGAGAATCAGCTTTATTTATTTGTTTCGACGATGTCGGGTCCTCTTGCGATCTTCTGAAGTAAGATAAATTCGAAAATCGAAATAAATCGATGAGTTTTTGTAGCCTTTTTCTGAGAATAAATTTTCTTCGGCGGATGTCACATTTTACTCTAACAATAACAATGGATGTCACATTTGCCTAGACCCCCTCCCCCCCTCTGTCACAACCTGTCACAAAATTGACACCCCCCTCCACCCCATAAGCAGTGGACGTCATTATTGAATGATCCCTTTCCTGATGCTTGATGATTTAAAAAAAATGTTTCAAATATTGTCAATGTTCACCTGCCAAAACTTACAGGTACGCAGGGATGGTTCGATCACTTTGACTCAATCTTGATTCATTTTACAGTATCGTTTCAGCCGAGCCAAATATGACAATATTATATATGGGACATTTGTAGAACAAGTTTTAATCTACAATTTTTCTGAACAAAGCTTTGCTGTATCGTTTGTAGTTACGGTACTACAACGCTAGTAACTCATCAGTGACTAAATGAACGTTCATTTAGTCACTGATAAGATACTAGCATTGTAGCGCCGTAACTACAAAAGATACAACAACTTTATTCAGCAAAATTATAGATATTAAGCTGTTCTAAAAATATCCCATATATAACTTTGTCATATTTGGCCCCCTTAAGACGGTACTGTCAAATGAATCAAAATTGAGTCAAAGTGATCGAACCATCCCTGGTCCTACGTCAGTAAAAGTCTGACCTTTCGAAATATGTAGTCACTAAATAAAAACTCGAACCCCACTGTACTTGATAAACTACGTTTAATACAAGTTATATTACATATTTTTAATGAATGGATTAAATTTTTGAAACTAATAGGCGACATAATTTTTATGTGACGTGGAAATCGTTTCAACCATATCTGAACAACAGGTAATAATAAATTCCCAATATACAAATGTCACACACAGATACATACACAACGCATATCAAGTCTATGTACACTATTACTTAGGTACGGCAAACGCAGCATGTTTGTGTTCGTAATACGCTAAAAAGTATAGGTGTGTTAGTGTCATCGTTGTACGGCTGCTGTTTATGTTTTTTTTATGCCCGTAGAAGAATAGGGCGAGATTGACGTCACCCTTGCTGTTTACATTATTTGCGCTGCTAACACAAACAAACGGTACGTTGTTCCACACCTCTACTACTTCACATCGATATCAAGTCACTGAAACATTGTTCAATTGTTGGGCTGACATAAAAACAAGACCCTCGGTGACTGTGACCGATTTCAAATTTTTCAACCGACTTTCATACCTTTCTAACAGAGTATAAGAAAGGTAAAAGCTGTTCAACCTTGTGTCCTATTAATAAATAACAGTAGTATAGTTGTACTATCAAAAAAAATTCATTGTTATTATTTTGTTCATTTTCATGGAAGAAACTATGACAATCCTAATTTAGGTCCATTTCAAAATCAAAAATCGTTTCAATTCAAGATCAAAAAATGGCTTTGGCAAAAAACGATATATTTAATAAAAGTTTCATCAATTATACATTTTTAAAGTACTGATAATGTATGTTGGAGGCAACTGGAGCAGAACTGGGAGCACGTCATTGCTCGTTCCCTGTTTCATCACTGGGCTCTTCCTGACAGCTACGCTGTCACTGCGACAGAAGCCGATCAGCCGTCAAACGACTTACATAAAAAAGTTGCTGTTAGCGTGATAAATCATATCTTTTACTAAATATACGTTATAGTTTTAATTCGATTATTCGCGTTAGCATAACTAGTTGATGTTCGGCTAATATCACGTCCGCTGCCTGTTCGCAAGATACAACAGTGGCGACTCGGGTTCGTGGTTTCAGTTCGCTCGCGTAGTGAAAAAAATCGCAAGGAAAAAAATCACGGTTTCCCACGCGGTATTATAACCTACAAAAGGCATGGATCAGCAACAGCAGATTCCGGTGGAAACACTTATTCTGCAGGTTCTTCAGCAGCTCCAGCAGCAGCAAAGTGTCACGAATCAGCTTATTGCTAGCCAACGTGAAGCACAGGAACATCAGCGATTGTTCATGCAGCAGAATAGAGAGGCGATTCAGAATATCAGACTGCAGGTTCCGGAGAGCCCGGAAACGATCCTTGATTCGGTCGCTGCTAATATCAAGGAATTTCGATATGACATTGAGGAAGGTGTAACGTTCGCGGCATGGTTCTCGCGGTATGATGAGTTGTTCGCAAAGGATGCTGCAAGGTTAGATGACGCAACAAAAGTGAGGTTATTGGTCCGGAAGTTGGGAGCAGCCGAGCATGAACGCTTCGTTAGTTTTATTCTGCCAAAGGCTCCCAAGGATTTTAACTTCAGCCAGGTTGTGGAAAAGCTGAAAGCTTTGTTTGGAGCAGCGGAATCAATGGTTAGTAAGCGTTACCGGTGTTTGCAGACCGCAAAGGCTCCAACAGAGGACTACCTGTCTTACGCTTGTCGTGTTAATAAGAGCTGCGTACAATTCGAATTGGCGAAACTGTCAGAGGAGGAATTTAAGTCTTTGATGTTCGTGTGCGGGTTGAAAGCTGAAAGTGATGCTGAGATTCGCACCCGTTTACTTAGCAAGATCGAAGAAAGAGGAGATGTCACCTTGGAGCAGTTGTCAACCGAATGCCAACGGTTAATGAATCTACGTCATGATACGGCTATGATCGAGGGCAGTTCGAACGCGGTCAACGTCATCAGCGGAAGACAGCAGAAATTCCATAAGTTCCGGAAACAGTCGGTAGCGAATAAGGACAATTCGCCGAAGCAGTATTCGTCCAGTATGGAGAAAAGGCCAACCGGTCCATGTTGGACATGCGGGTTAATGCATTTTAGTCGGGACTGTACATACAGAAGTCATCAGTGTTCCGATTGCAAGCGTTTCGGCCACAAAGAAGGCTATTGTGGAAGTGCACGGAAGAGTCGTCCGAACTACAAACGGAAGTTCCAGCGCGTGACGGTAGATACGAAGACCGTCCGAGTATCAGTTGACATGGTGCGGGGTAGAAGAAAGTTTATTCCCGTTATGTTAAATGGTGTGTCCGTTCGGATGCAGTTTGATACCGCTTCAGACATTAGTGTCATATCCGTACAAACATGGAAGCAGCTAGGACGACCGCAAGTAAAGCCACCGTCAGTGAATGCCAAAGCAGCCTCGGGTGACCCACTCAAGCTGGTGTCACAGTTCGACTGTTCAATAAGTGTTAACGGGGTAACACACGTAGGCACGATTTTCGTCGCGGAAAAAGATTTACATATCTTAGGACTTGACTTAATCGAGGCATTCCATCTAGATTCGGTTCCGATGAATGCATTTTGCAACGTAGTTTCCGTTTCTCCATCCTTAGCGGATCGTCTTAAGGCTCAGTATCCACAAGTTTTCAGTACCGAGCTAGGTAAATGTATAAAAACTACAGTGAAGCTCGTATTAAAGCCAGATCAAATGCCAGTTTTTCGTCCTAAACGTCCGGTGGCGTACGCTATGTACAGCGCAGTAGACGATGAGTTGCATCGGTTGGAGAGCATGAATATAATAACACCAGTAGATTACTCTGAGTGGGCAGCTCCGATAGTAGTGGTCCGGAAAGCAAACGGCAGCATACGAATTTGCGGAGACTACTCCACTGGTTTAAATGAGGCTTTACAACCACATCAGTATCCGCTACCGCTTCCCCAGGACATTTTTGTGAAACTGGCTCATTGCAAGGTGTTTAGCATTGTTGATATGTCCGAGTCCTACCTTCAGCTGGAAGTCGACGAAGCCACCAGTAAACTCCTGGCTATTAATACCCACAGGGGCATCTTCAAGGTAAATCGTTTGGCGCCTGGAGTGAAAGCAGCACCGGGAGCGTTTCAGCAAGTCGTCGATGCAATGCTAGCAGGTCTGCAGCACACGAGCGGTTACCTCGATGACATCATCGTAGGCGGCCGCAATGAAGAAGAGCACTGGGAGAATCTGAAAGCACTATTCGAGCGTCTACAAGAGTTTGGGTTTACCATCCGGTTGGAGAAGTGCTCGTTTGGCTCTCGTCAGATTAAGTATCTGGGGCATCTGATGGATCAACATGGTGTTCGGCCGGACCCTGCTAAGGTTGCCGCTATTAGGCAAATGCCTCCTTCTGTCGACGTGTCCGGCGTTCGTGCTTTTCTAGGGGCCGTTAACTATTACGGCAAGTTTGTGCCTAACATGCGCGCTCTACGGTTCCCGTTGGACGAGCTACTGAAGGCAGGCACAAAGTTTAAGTGGACATCGGCGTGTCAATCAGCGTTCGACAAATTTAAAGAAATCCTTTCGTCGGACCTGCTCTTAACGCATTATAACCCGGAGTTGGAAATTATCGTTGCTGCCGATGCGTCCTCCGTTGGCTTGGGAGCCACGATTAGTCACCGTTTTCCCGATGGGTCAATGCGAGTTATCCAACATGCGTCCAGATCCCTCGCCCCAGCAGAACGGAATTATAGTCAACCTGATCGAGAGGGCTTAGCCATAATATTTGCGGTCACGAAGTTTCATCGCATGATTTTCGGCCGCAAATTCCGGTTACAAACTGACCACGCACCGTTGCTTCGTATTTTTGGGTCAAAGAAAGGTATTCCCGTGTATACCGCCAATAGATTGCAACGGTGGGCCTTGATGCTGCTCATGTATGACTTTACGATCGAATACGTGGCCACAGAGAAGTTCGGTCACGTCGATGTGCTGTCTCGGCTTATAAACCAACATGTTCGGTTGGATGAGGATTATGTCATCGCAGCTGTCACCCTCGAAAAGGATGTTGGGTTAGTAGCTTTCGATTCCCTCAACGTCTTTCCGCTCCATTTCAGAGAAGTTCAGCATGGTACGCGGAGCAATCCGATACTCAGCAAGGTGGTCCAGTACATCCATCAAGGCTGGCCAGCCAAGCAGGCCATCACATCCAATCGTGAGTTACAGCAATTCTATAACCGTCGAGAATCGCTCACGACCGTACAAGGATGTGTACTTTTCGGAGAGACTTGTCCTTCCAACTCAGTTACGTATGCGCTGTCTAAACCAACTGCATATCGGTCATCCTGGAGTGGGAAGAATGAAGGCCATCGCTCGAAGTTATGTCTACTGGCCGGCGATAGACGCTGAAATTGAACAAATGGTGAAAGCGTGTTCGCAATGCACACTTGCTGCAAAGTCATCACCTCGTGTTTCACCTGTACCTTGGCCAAAGCCGCAACGCCCATGGCAGCGAGTGCATATTGATTACGCTGGACCAGTCGACGGGGACTATTTTCTACTGGTAGTGGACTCTTTCTCCAAGTGGCCCGAGATAGTGCAAACAAACCGTATCACAACTACAGCTACCATCAAGATTTTGCGAAGTCTTTTCGCACGGCTAGGCATGCCGGAGTCTAACGGGATGGTGGAACGGTTTGTCGATACGTTCAAAAGAGGAATTAAAAAGATTCAAGAAGGGAAAGGCCCACTACAAGAAGCATTAGATTTGTTTTTGCTGACGTACCGAAGTACTCCAAATCCGTATGCACCGAATGGAGTATCGCCATCAGAAGCTTTGTTTGGACGTCGAATCCGAACCCATCTCGATTTGCTACGACCACCAGCAGATCGCCAGCAACTATTCAAGGAAGAAGACCAACACGAAAGCAGTCGATCCTTCAACAAAAGGGATGCTGTGTACGTAGATTTACAGTCGAAATACTTGGTCGTGGGTTCCTGGTACCATCGTAGAACGAATTGGGAAAGTCATGTATAACGTGGAGACAGAAAAGCGTCGCTTAGTGCGATCACATGTGAACCAGTTAAGGAGCCGTTCATCGCCACGTAGTGGAAGTGCATTTAATAAACCTAAATACCAGCTTCCTTTGGATGTATTGCTGGAAGCTTGGAAGTTGCCAAGTACAGCTGCGTCAGTGCAACCCACTACGTCTGAAATTGCGTCTGCAGTTACGAAGAGTGCGGAAGTAGATCGGCACATCCCGTCCATATCACCACCACCACCAACGGTTCCGATAAGCCAGGTGCGCCCCGCAGATTTGGGCGAACTTCATTCCACAACCGTTCCTACCACTCATCAACCTACTATCGCTAGCACTCCTTTGGTACACCAACCACGACGTTCTCTGAGGACTAGAAGAGCACCCCCGCGCTTGAACGTTTACCATCGCTCTTAAAGGGGAGATGTTGGAGGCAACTGGAGCAGAACTGGGAGCACGTCATTGCTCGTTCCCTGTTTCATCACTGGGCTCTTCCTGACAGCTACGCTGTCACTGCGACAGAAGCCGATCAGCCGTCAAACGACTTACATAAAAAAGTTGCTGTTAGCGTGATAAATCATATCTTTTACTAAATATACGTTATAGTTTTAATTCGATTATTCGCGTTAGCATAACTAGTTGATGTTCGGCTAATATCACGTCCGCTGCCTGTTCGCAAGATACAACAATGTAGAAAAAAGGTGGTACTTTCCAACAAATAGTAACATCACTGCATATTATTTATAAATGACGAGTAAATTGAGCAGGAGTGCGAGTGGTGGTGTTAAAAAGCGCTAAATAGGTCCATTCAAGATCAATTACCCTATACGGAAAGCCACCAGGGGGTTCGCGAACCAAAAAAGGCTGGGTACTACTAAAATAGATTGTCAACATTTTAAAAGTCTAAGAAATCAAACGAAAAATATTGCGGATAGATAAAAAGGTGGCTCGTGTTGCTTATTGAACAATCATAGCCGAGCATTTTAAAGCATTTCTTTTTGGTTTTACTACTCGCAGGAAATTGATATAAGGACATTTCTCCAAGACGTCTTGCTCTTGATATCGTTTTGAGGACGTAAAATTTTCTGCTTACTATTTGGAAGTGGTATATTCGACATTTCCTTAAAAATACACATATTTAAGATACGCATACACATAAAACATCTGAAAAAGAAAAACTAATTTTACGAATCCAAAATTTTTTTTGAAGCTATACAATTTTCTTTTTTATTGACGCTTTTAGTCAGAAGCTAGTTCGTCTGATTTTTTTTTAAATAAGCTAATTTTTCGTACAAAATGCCCGAAATCTCAGAGTTAAGTAGTATAGATATGTGAGTGCAAAGTACAATTTCTTCCTAAGCTAGGGGCGCCACCGAAGCTGTTTACAGAGGTTTGTATAGTAATAATAAAATTCGAATGTAGGCATCCTGACTAATATTTGTAAAGACATCCGTATCCTTTTCTCCACTTTTAACTGGCCTCCCATATCATTATATCAACTCAAAATGCTTTAGCTCACCATCACCAGATCAGCATATATCAAGACAAAAACGAAAAATTTACCGACTTCAAAAATGAGGTTATATAATGTAAATGTTAATGGTTGTGCGCAACGTTATGTATTTATATATATCAGCAAAATTTGATCCGTTTTTTTTCTTCAGAACTCAACTACAGATCTAATGCTATTCCCTCCATGCATTAGAGTAAATGCATCGTTAATTTCATCGATTCTCATTGTATGTGTGATAAATTCATTCACCATTAGCTCCTTATTTAAATAAGAATTCACCAACTTAGGTACACTTTCGACACTTTTCCAACCCCCAAAAGCAGTTCCCTTCCAAGTTCTTCCAGTGACCAACTGAAAAGGGCGTGTAGAAATTTCTCGTCCGGATTCAGCAACACCGATTATGGTTGACACTCCCCATCCTCGACAACATGACTCCAACGCAGCACGCATTGTCAGCACATTGCCCACACATTCAAACGTATAGTCGAGCCCACCGTCTGTCATCTCAATAAGAACTTCTTGTATCGATCTGTCATAATCCTTTGGGTTAACGAATTCAGTGCAACCGAACTGTTCTCCTAATTTAAACTTGTCAGAATTGATATCAACTCCTATAATTCGTGTGGCTCCTGCAGCTTTGCAACCCATTGCTACTGCTAATCCGACAGCTCCAAGTCCCCAAATTGCACAACTGCTTCCTTTTTCAACTTTCGCTGTATTCAACGCAGCTCCGTATCCCGTAGGAATTCCACAGCCTAGCAAGCAAATCTTGTTGAGTGGCGCTGTTTCATTAACCTTGCATAGTGAAATATCAGCTACGACTGTATATTCGGCAAATGTCGAAGTTCCCATAAAATGATAAACTTGTTTACCTTTGCAGGTGAAACGTGTTGTGCCATCTGGAAGTACTCCTTTTCCCTGCGTGGCACGAATTTTCGGGCACAGATTAGTTTTTGGGCTTTTACAGAACTTGCATTCAAAGCATTGCGGAATGTACAGGGGAATTACATGATCGCCTGGTTTAAATTTAGTTACACCAACTCCGACGCTTTCTACAATTCCAGCTCCCTCGTGACCAAGAATAACAGGAAAAACTCCTTCCGAATCATGGCCGTCCAACGTGTAAGCGTCTGTATGGCAGACTCCAGAAGCGACTATCTTTATCCGAACTTCGCTTTGCTTCGGTGGAGCCACTTCAATATTCTCAATTGACAGTGGTTTTTTGGGTTCCCATGCAACCGCAGCTTTGCACGAAATAACCTACATGGATTACAAATAAAAGGTAATCTTAAGCAGCTTTACCCTTCAAAGTAATTACTTGGTGCAAAGTACCGAGCGAACAAATCGACGCTAAAACATTTAAAGCAAAATTACCTTTCCTGCTGTGTCATTCATTATCACTCACTGCCTCACTGGTCCAAAAACGACTGAGATAAATCGAATAATAACTGAAAATATCAAATCAAATTTGCCAGTCACTGTTTGCTCGTTTGCTGCTTGAAACTGCGCAAATCGTATAAAAACAGACCTTGCTGACGCCGGTGACCGAGCACTGCTGATACCGCTGCGCCGCTGATACCACGAATCGTGGTCCACGATCCACGACTAGTGATGTCCGTTAATCGTTCGATTAATTCAGCTAATCGAATAACTATAAAAATATTCGAATAATTTTTAATCGAATATTGCCAGCACGAGTAGTTGAATTAATCGAATAGTTCAAAGGAAATAATATGAATGCGAATAATCCCCGAATAATGCCCGCTAATCGTTCATAATCGTTCGATTAATCGAATAAATGAAAAAAATATTCGAATATTTCTAATCGAGTAACACTATTGCGGTTATTTACATTAATTTTCATCCTGTTGCGGCGGTTAGAGTGACTATATACAGAGTGGCGACAAGTCATCCCAAATGTATGCAATGCGGTTTTTCCAAGGTTTTTCTTTCTCTTTCCTGCATACGCGTTGGATAGGTCGTCTGCTCGATTGGAATGACACTGACAGATAATTATCATTCCAATTTTGACATTGTCGCCACTCTGTATACAGTCACTCTATCCACGACAACTAGCTGATACGGATGTGACCCGGGTTGCCAATAAGTCTTTTTTTTATATATTTTCCAATATGAAGTATGATATGGAACGTGGGCAAAGTAGACCGTTTCTTTGGTAACAAAACGCGCTGCTCACTTTTTTGATAGCTTGAAACCGTCGCAGAAAGAATCTGCTTGGCTGTATGTAAGTTGTAAGTATATATTATGCTTGTCTAACACGTAAGATATTGATTTACTTGACAAAATAAATGATATTTGTCCCCGCGACGATTCTGGCGATGGTTTCGCCCGCGTCGGTTACACTCAACCCCCGCTGATATGAAAAACAGGTCGTTCAGATTGGGCGAGTTCATTTTTAATCTGAATATTTGGTAACTCTATTCATTTTCACACACGCGCAAGACGCGCACCCTATGAACTTGTTGTTTTGATTTGACGAAAACAAACGTTTTGAAAACATTTCAAACAAGCGCGAATTCTAAAGGTTCAGTTTGTAGAAGACGAAATTGGCTCAGCGGCTTTGACTAAAATGGTCTATTTTGAGTGCTGGAGAGAGGTAAGTTGCATATGAGCTATATTGTCAAAGCTCCTGAGCAAGAGGAAACCCATTAAGATTTTTTGCTTTTTTGAAGTAGGACTACTTCTTTGATTTCTATATTGGGGTGCACTTTAGAAAAACGAAAAGGGAACATGTAACGAAAAGTGGTTATGGTTTGCACGCTTATAACTCAGTCATCCGTCAACAGATTCTAGAGATATTGGTATCAATCGATTGGAAATTTTTCAAAAAATCCATTACAACACAGTAGATTACATGTTTCCCTAACAGACGTTTAATAATTGAGAAAATATGAGTCGAATATTTAATATTTCATTATTTGCATTTTTTTGCCTTCCCGCGTCAGTGCTTCCCTAGCACGGATGACAGAAATATATACGAGATGAGCTATGGGTTAAACTTCCTTTCCTTACTTTCTTCGGTCACCGGCTTTCGTTGGCGAAACATCTGCCAGCAGCAGCTAGCTTTCGACGCACCGGACAGCTAGTTTTCGAGACACATCGGCGGCAAATTGGCAATTTTAAAAGTTGTACAGTAGACTCTCGGAAAAGTTGATCGATTGGGGAATCGGTCGATTAACTTTTCCGAACTATTAACTTTTCTGAGTAGTCCTAAAAGTCATTGAAAATGATGAATACAAAAGCTAAAAATGCATTCCGGGATATAGGATACATATTTTTATGTACCTGGAAGTTGTGATGGAAAGAAATATGTAGCAATATCTTTATGAAATTATAGTTTCATAGTTTTTTATAAAATAATACCTTTCACTAAGTTTAAAACAGTCGGTTACACTAGTTTACTTTTGTTTTTTCGTAGTCTACGTTTTGATTAAAAATAAGCGTTCGCGCTAATTTTTAGTTCCTTGCTGTTCCTTCTTTTGCATTTAAAATTCAATCTGAGTTTGCGCTTTTCCAGTATATTTCCAAAAATCCTGAAGTAACTATATGCCCGTATTGAACTATTGTTGCAACTGTCCGATAGAGTTTAATTTAATCCCAGTTATGATGCGACTCTGTATGAAACTGTGGAAAGGTGACAATAAGCCGAAAAATGAGAAATAAAGATAGAGGGTAAACACACGTGTGTGAAGAAACGCTTGGACAACCAATAAATTCAAACTCTCAGAAAAGTTAAGGCAAAAATTAACTTTTTAGAGCGTTGCATGAGAGCTGATATACGCTTAACTTTTCTGAACAATTAACTTTTCAGAGAGTTAACTTTTCTGAGAGTCTACTGTATTTGAAACTTTGTTTGCCTTTGCCTCGATGTGCGTCATCAGTCGGTCGCCGACTTTCGTTGGCGAAACATCAGCCAGCAGCAGCTAGCTTGCGACGCTTCGGACAGTTAGTTTTCGAGACACATCGGTGGCAAATTGGCAATTTTAAAGGTTGTATCTTGTATTTGAAACATTGTTTGCCTTTGCCTCGGTGTGCGTCATCAGTCGGTCGCCGGCTTTCGTTGGCGAAACATCAGCCAGCAGCAGCTACTGTTTTACCTGACTCACTGCGAATATGCGTATTATTGAAATAAAACGTAATCATACGCTTTATTCGTTTATAACGCATATGCAGTTAATATCGATAACAAACGATTTTTTGTAAGTTGTGCTTTTGTTATTGCATTTAATTTGTAAAAAGTTGCATAAATAACAATTCAGTTTCACAATACAATTATTGCGTACTACTGGCACATGAAATATAACGTTTAAGTACGTTATTTTTAGTGATCAAAATTAACGATATTTTCGATACAAGGGCGATATTTTTCGAAACCTTTCGAACCAACACGATACCGCGAATACAACGCATTTCGCAGTGAGTCAGGTAACACAGTAGCTTGCGACGCTTCGGACAGCTAGTTTTCAAGACACATCGGTGACAAATTGGCAATTTTAAAGGTTGTATCTTGTATTTGAAACATTGTTTGCCTTTGCCTCGGTGTGCGTCATCAGTCGGTCGCCGACTTTCGTTGGCGAAACATCAGCCAGCAGCAGCTAGCTTGCGACGCATCGGACAGCTAGTTTTCGAGACACATCGGTGGCAAATTGGCAATTTTAAAGGTTGTATCTTGTATTTGAAACTTTGTTTGCCTTTGCCTCGGTGTGCGTCATCAGTCTGTCGCCGGCTTTCGTTGGCGAAACATCAGCCAGCAGCAGCTAGCTTGCGACGCTTCGGACAGCTAGTTTTCGAGACACATCGGTGGCAAATTGGCAATTTTAAAGGTTGTATCTTGTATTTGAAACATTGTTTGCTTTTGCCTCGGTGTGCGTCATCAGTCGGTCGCCGACTTTCGTTGGCGAACCATCAGCCAGCAGCAGCTAGCTTGCGACGCATCGGACAGCTAGTTTTCGGAACACATCGGTGGCAATTTTAAAGGTTGTATCTTGTATTTGAAACTTTATTTACCTTTGCCTCGGTGTGCGTCATCAGTCGGTCGCCGGCTTTCGTTGGCGAAACATCAGCCAGCAGCAGCTAGCTTGCGACGCTTCGGACAGCTAGTTTTCGAGACACATCGGTGGCAAATTGGCAATTTTAAGGGTTGTATCTTGTATTTGAAACATTGTTTGCCTTTGCCTCGGTGTGCGTCATCAGTCGGTCGCCGACTTTCGTTGGCGAAACTTCAGCCAGCAGCAGCTAGCTTGCGACGCTTCGGACAGCCAGTTTTCGAGACACATCGGTGGCAAATTGGCAATTTTAAAGGTTGTATTTCCACCATTTGTCTGCGGATCAACCTTACTGAAAACAGTAATTTTATTTATTGCTACTGTTTTACCTGACTCACTGCGAATATGCGTATTATTGAAATAAAACGTAACCATGCGCTTTATTCGTTTATAACGCATATGCAGTTAATATCGATAACAAACGATTTTTTGTAAGTTGTGCTTTTGTTATTGCATTTAATTTGTAAAAAGTTGCATAAATAACAATTCAGTTTCACAATACAATTATTGCGTACTACTGGCACATGTTATATAACGTTTAAGTACGTTATTTTTAGTGATCAAAATTAACGATATTTTCGATACAAGGGCGATATTTTTCGAAACCTTTCGAACCAACACGATACCGCGAATACAACGCATTTCGCAGTGAGTCAGGTAACACAGTAGATTCCCGAGATATACCGAGATAAAGTCAACGGTTCACAGGTGTTATACAAAATACAACAGCGCAAGTAAACCTTCCGTTACTGCGCAACTGGGGAATCTATTATATGAAATTCGTACAAAAATCACCGGATTTGGCATTGGGAGACGAATTGCTCTACATTCGTAGTCCTACTTCAAGCCTGCGCCCGTGCCACTACTGTTTTACCTGACTCACTGCGAATATGCGTATTATTAAAATAAAACGTAAACATACGTTTTATTCGTTTATAACGCATATTCAGTCAATATCGATAACAAACGATTTTTAATAAGTTGTGCTTTTGTTATTGCATTTAATTTGTAAAAAGTTGCATGAAGAACAATTCAGTCTCACAATACAATTATTGCGTACTACTGGCACATGAAATATAATGTTTAAGTACGTTATTTTTAGTGATCAAAATTAACGATATTTTCGATACAAGGGCGATATTTTTCGAAACCTTTCGAACCAACACGATCCCGCGAATACAACGCATTTCGCAGTGAGTCAGGTAACACAGTAGGCATGGACCCTTATACTTTTTTAATTTACCGGTCAACTTTAACGTCAATTGTGTGTGACGCTTGATCGGTTTTTAATCTGAACGCATTCATACCACCGGGGTACAGATTAAAAATGTTCAGATTAAAGAAGGTCATACCAACGGGGGCACACGGTATATTATCAATTTCCCATCCGCGATGAATTATACACTCAAAAAAATAATCACTTACGTTTCAAGTGCAAAACTATATAAATATTTTCCATAATACTTTTCACCTAAATATCATCTGTTTTTCACGTAAATAATTACATTAATATGATCTATGGGTGCACATATAAGTTACGTGAAATGCAGATACCTTGTGTCAGAACTTCATTTAACTTTTAGTTGAACGTCACATACATCTTATCTGCCTCATGCGAAACGGACAATTCCATAAATAATGACATTAAAAGTTGTTTTGTCGAATATTAAAAAAACGGATTTTTTCTGATGATATAAAGTTTATTTAAAATTGTATATATAAAAACGATATACCTACATTTCATGTTTACATTGTCATTGTTTTATTCCTAATTTTTGCCTCAGCATTAGTCTGAAACCACCTGTTCTACAGGTGAATACTTTGTATCTGGATTCGATCTGGACGCTGCAAGCGTTGGTGGTAATACGGTGCTTAGGAGAAGCAGGAGAAGTAACGCGATACAAAGTTTCGTATCTGGAAAATACAAAACAATATGTAACATAATATCTTTAAATTGTTGATGAATTTATACCTTGGCTTGTATTCCTTGTGTTGAAACTTTTCAACAAATCAGCAGCTCCAATCGCTTTTTAGCTGCAAACGTCGCAGCTTAGCAATTAATTATCATCGCCAAGAAAGCAGAAATGAATATCCTTCTACGGGGCGGATTTCCGCCTTGTAATAAAATATTGTTTTTTCCTAAAAAGGTAATTATTTTATAAATTGATTATTGAAATATGAGGAACAGTTACCTTTTTCCTAAAGCCTAAAGAGTGTCGGGACTGTGATCACAAGTACCTACAGAAATTCGCTGTCTACCTTCTTTCCTGGCTCCAAATAATATTGTGCGACAACTCCAACAAGATAAACGAAATCCTGAAATCATTGATATAAATGTATTTTATTGCTTATGTGAATAATAATTTATATTTACCTTTGAAAAAGTGCAGTAAGTTGCCTGCGAAACACCAATTTAAAGACAATTCATTTGCCTCACTATCACTTGACGCCATCTTAAATGTTTTTCTCGTCGCTGTTTATTCTGCATACATGACAATCACGTGATAACTATCCAGCTTTTTACGCGCTATAATAATGGCCGCTATAAATTGTGTTCGTAATATGCGAACAATCTTTTTGACAACTCTGCATACATCAAATCTGACACTTTTCTCTTGCAACACTACCGTGCTCTTTCTTTCGTTTACGTCAAAGAAGGAGAGCAAAATTGTGCGAAATGTAAACAAAACTATTGCTCTCCTTTTTTGCGTAAACGAAAGAAAAAGCAACACTGCCGTACATGAGAAGAGTGCCCAGTTTTGATGGATGCAGAGTTGTCAAAAAGATTGTTAAAATATTACGAACACAATTTATAGCGTCCGCCATTATAGCGCGTAAAAAGCTGGATATGAACGGCACATAGAAAATACGTTAATCATCTATTTACTTTGCATATCTGACAGTCATGTGACAGTTATATGAATGGCACATGAAAATCAAGTTACATAATCTGTATTGCATACCTGACTATCACATGACATCAATGTGCACGGCATATGAAAAATATGTTACATCATCTATCTATTTTGCATACCTGAAGGTCACGTGAAAACTATGTGAACGGCACATGAAAATTACTTTATATCAACTATTTATTTTGCACACCTGACAATCACGTGACAGTTATGTGAAAGGCATATGACTATGAAGTATATGTATATAAAATGTATATGTTGTCTGCTTGAATATTAATATTTTACTATTTGAATAATAGATGGTCATGATAAAACTCATATGAATGCTGATATTTTAAAAGTATGTGCACTTACACGTAAAATGTATGTGGTCTTTTGGTTGAGTGTAACCTTCGCGGGTGCCTAATGGCGGTTAGTTAAAGCTCTATAAAAATATACATACACACTTAAATTTTTTTACCGAACACCGTAATTTTTTGACGAAATTAGAACTGCTGAACGTTCGGTGGTCAGTTCGGTAATTAATTTGCTTGACGAACACTCGGCAATGAAAATATTTTTATGAAATGTCAAAAATTGCGGACTGTTCAGTATAAATTAACAAATCTCTCAGCAAAAATTATTGCTGAAAGCCGTAATTATAGTGCTGATACTTCGGTAATGTGTACTGAATTGTCGTCATAAATTAAAAAAATATTTTTATTGAAATCATGTCTTAAAAATAAATACAATTAATTATATAGGATCTATGATGCACAGATATGGTTCTAACTTGGCCTCGAGATATGGCTCTGCCAGCCGCCGCATGTTGGAATCTGGACTAAAAGAGGTTGTTCCGAGTTAACCTATCTGTAGCACCAGCCCCGCAATCGTCCTGTAGCTCTGCAGCTACCTGCGAAGTCTGCACCGAAGCACTAAGTAGCATTTGCTGCTTTGTTTTATGATGACAAAATTTTGAATGAGAAGGGAAATGAAGATTTACAATTTAAATCAATATTAACTGAATGAGAGATATGCAGGGATATATATTTAAAACACAAATTACATAATAAATTGGCATACCTTATATAAAGAAGGTTAAATAACGTAGCGAAGCTCTGCTATGCGCCACTTAACTCTTAAGAAGAATTATAATTGTTCATATTTTGAACAATTTCCACACACTTTAAACACGCAATAAAGTATTTTCTTGATTGCGCTTCATTTTGACAGCTAACAAATGCTTGATGACAACTCCCGCAATTTTTTCTGATCTCAGCATAGCTTTTGCGGGCTATCCCGTAATAAATACTGATAGTTCATTAAACAATTGCTGAATTATTGACAGTTACGAAATGGAATCGCTTTGCGAAAAAATACAGCAAAAAATATTAACGAACTCGCCACCGGTTGATGAAGATCTGTATTAAGAAATGTCAAGTAGTGACGATACTCAGCATTCCTTGAAAAATTACAGAATTGCTCAGCATTTTTCCAAATATGCTGATCAAATCCGCAAAATAAATTACCGAAGATCTGAATAAAAACTAAGTGTGTAGGGCTTCACGGCTACTGTGTTACCTGACTCACTGCGAAATGCGTTGTATTCGCGGGATCGTGTTGGTTCGAAAGGTTTCGAAAAATATCGCCCTTGTATCGAAAATATCGTTAATTTTGATCACTAAAAATAACGTACTTAAACATTATATTTCATGTGCCAGTAGTACGCAATAATTGTATTGTGAAACTGAATTGTTCTTCATGCAACTTTTTACAAATTAAATGCAATAACAAAAGCACAACTTATTAAAAATCGTTTGTTATCGATATTGACTGAATATGCGTTATAAACGAATAAAACGTATGTTTACGTTTTATTTTAATAATACGCATATTCGCAGTGAGTCAGGTAAAACAGTAGTGGGCACAACTTTCGGAAAAATGACATGCTTTTGGCAACTCTGCTTACGTCAAGTTGACATTTTCCTCCTTGGAAAACTGTCAAGTGTACGTTAGCAAAGTTGCCAAAAGCATTTAAATATTTTCCAAAAGTTGTGCCCACCAGCCGCCATTAAGCACGCGAAAAGGTGGATAGAACGTGAAAAGCAGGTAACACAAGACGTTTTTACAATTCAAAAAAAAAAAGAAAAAAAAAAGAACTGAGAGAAATAAATATTGATTGAAACTGGATCTGCATAGTCGATATCGAATGTTAAAAGTTGTGAAAACCTTAAATAAATAATGCATTAATCTAATCAATTTAATTAAAATAAAACAAGAGAGAGATATAGTGTAGTATTTGAAGCATGTGAGTAGGCGGCGAATATGGCACCGTTACCATATGGAAATAATAAACAGTCACTTTACTTCAAGCAGTATTCAAGAGTAGACAACAGGACACTACAATCACTAATTACACAAAAATAGATCCAATCCGATCGAATAATACTTACATTTCGATTTAGTTTGTTTTATGTTAACACGCCACGATAAACAAACTCTTTAAACGCATAGTAACGTGAAAAACTTGATTGTTTCAGGGTTTGCTGTGGTTTCCAGCAACACTTTTCCGCTTCCCTTGTGAATTTTTGTTTCTACAGTTGCGCCCATGAAATCAGACAATCAGGAAGCTGGCTCTTTTTTGACAGCAAGTTGGCTACTTTGCGCTACAACGTGTCATGTCCTGTCCTACCCGCATAATCGAAAACTATTGATGAAACGTTGGGTATTATAAATGTATTGTATGAGCAATAGTTACTGTTCATGATAAAGTTGCATATTATTTGCTACCATTGAAGTTCATATAGGTTTAACCATTGGGGTACGATATTGTATACAGTTAGTACTAAACAAATAGTAAGAACGAAATTCTGACCATATTTTCAACGGTTGCTATTCGTGGTATGCTATTTGGCAGCAACGCAAGTAACAGCCATTTTGTTATACACTCTTGGTGTGGGAAGTTGTGCATCCATAACTTTTAATTGTAGATGGCGAAAACACTATTAATATTGCAGGTAAAGCATTATGAATTGTTTTAATTAATAATTCACATTAGTATTCTAACCAACAGATGTCAAATCTAGCGGCTAGTGCGAAAATGGTTAAACGCTTTAAACTTCATCGAAACACAACCAGGCAGTCGCCACTCCGACGCACAAGATTTTTCAGATATGATATTGGCCGTGGAACGTTCATTATAAAATAGGCTGTTATAAAAGAAAATAAATAGTATTTATGTGATGCTTACTAATTTCTTACTATATTTCTTACTATTGAAACAATATTTTTAACATAAAACAGTGTAAGCAAACGATTCACTGTATAATCGCTTAACCATATCAAAACCATTACACTAATGTTACTTGCACCATTGACGACAATATGTGTATCATTGTCTCTATCATTCAATGTAAATCGTTTGTTTTCGAAATAACATATCAATACCATATATGTAACCGTTTTAGTACAATTTCATTAACTATATGTCCTATTGTCCAAGTATGGTATGGCAAAAAAATTGTTCGCAAAAATCAGCATTTTTGTATGGTAACCAAACCTAACGACTAGTTCATACAATGGTTATTTCTCAGTTTACCATTTACCACATAGTCCAAACCATTGCTGGGTATAATCCGCATATGGTTATCTGATTATACAGCAGATGGTTAGAAAATTATAGGGAAAATCGTTGGCGTATGGTATTTGACTATGCGGGTACCCGCTTAGGCGCGTCCGGTAGAAATCGAACAAAAATCTGGCAGCGAAAAACTTTTTCTGCCAGGCATTCTGCCGGATTTCTGGCCGCCGTAAAGCGGGGTACGCTGCTGAAAAGAAAACAACTCAAGAAATAATCTTGCTATTTACCGAAGAAATTTTGACAACTCCTATACAAAGCAACCACCTGTCATTTTTTCTTGTGGTAAAAATTGTGCCGGATATTATTCCGTACGGAAAAGTGACGTTTTAATTCACTTGCGTGTAAAACTGCGCCATCTGGACGTGAAATAATATTTCTTATGAGGTGCGTACTGCTTAAGAAATCGTAAAAGAAATCGATTTCTTGAGCATTTCTTGTCCTATATTTTTACCCACTACTTTTCAGCAGCGTGCCCCGCTTAACCCGTGAAAACTAGCAGAAATGCAACAACCGATTCTGGCAGAAATTTCGCCTAACGGTTTTGTCTGCCAGATTTCTGTTCGATTTCTGTCAGCCATGTCGAACAGAACCGATTCAACCGGTTTGTGTTTTTTGCGTAACTTTTTGATTAAAAAAAGCTGTCATCAAAAATAAATACAATACATACATACATCTGCGCATTTTACACTACTTTATTGTTCATTCTTACGTTCAGCTTATTTTTGTTAGTTTTCGGTGCATTTCAGAAGCTGAAACCAGATGAGCGGGACCTTCGATCTGCAAACAAAAAGAATGGACGGAGCACGCACGTTATTGGAATCGACCATTTAAAATGTTTCGTGAGGCTTTAAAAACAGGAACTAAATCCCGCAGAAACAGGTTAAATATTATTTTCTTACCTGTAATCCGGAACTGCAACATTAGGCAGCATCGTGTGAAGCACGTATCTCCCGTTTTAAAATGTCATTTTTGACATACAGAAGAGCGAGTGAAAAACGAAGAAGACGAACCGCCCAGGTAACCAATAAGCATTAGTATAAGCAGTAAATCAATCGTTTATTAGCATCCCTGGCGTTTTATAATGCAGGTTGCTGTTTATCAGCATTTTGATTGCATAACTTGTAAATTGGCATCCACAATTCTATTTAAATTCTTCTTGTCGGTAACAAGCTGCAAATAAGCATTGTCAGCACTATAAGCGGGCTAGCAGTAAAGTAGCCGCATATTTTGCCAAAATAGCATTTGGGTAGCATTTAAGGCAACTTAAATGCTTATTGGTTTGCATTTAAATTGCATTGGAAATGCTTATTGGTTACCTGGGCGGTTCTGAATGTCAAATTTTGCCGGCGCCATATTGATTCTGTCCGATTTCTGCCAGGCATCCGAATTTTTCCTAAGCGGGTAAGTCTGAGCTATAAGAAATACTCACAGTAAAGGCCCGCGCAGAATTGGTACTTTACGGTTGCGTTTGCGTTAATTTGACAATTCGCCCATACAGTTTGACAGATAATCTGTCAAATCTACGCAACCGCTACCATAAAGTACCAATTCTGCGCGGGCCTTAAAAGATATACGCGGAAACTAAAGCCAATGATTTGGCATCAGTGTACAAAAACTGCTAGCACTTGCTGCGGAGCAAAAGCTGTAGCAGTGTGACTTGATTGTTTTCAACATGATCCGCTTCTGTTTTGTTTACATCAATTTTTGCATAATAGAGCGATATATCTTTCAACTTAATCAGTGTAAAATGCATTGCAAAGCTTTATACACACTGTCTTCGAATATAATATTCAAGGTGCGTGACAATAGCTTAAGTAGATTTCATAACTATTTCAATACTTGTTAATCAAACATTTAAGCAAACAGTATGCGTTTTCGATTGGCTTCCTTTTGACAATTCTCGCTGCTCGATTGGCTCCCAAGACGGCTGCTTCCGCGCAGAGCTGCCCATGCCCATAAATACAGACATTTGTGCATGCATAAATTTGGCACCTTAACGTTTTCTCCGGAGTGTGTTATTTTCTCGATCTAATCCTTTAAATAACATAAATAGTTTATGGAGTACTTTAAAATTCAGGAGCATTAGCAGAGCCGGAAATCACAGCAGCTGAAATAATTGAGGAGTCCCAAATTTAAGCATGCACAAATATCTGTATTTGTGGCAACTCTGCTTCCGCGTATCTCTCACGCACCTCTGAGTATTTCTAGTCTGAAGCGGGGTACGCTGCTGAAAAGAAAACAGCTCAAGAAAAAATCTTGCTATTTAAGCGGGGTACGCTGCTGAAAAGTAATGGGTAAAAAGATAGGACAAGAAATGCTCAAGAAATCGATTTCGTTTACGATTTCTTAAGCAGTACGCACTGTCGTGCTCCGAGACAGATTTGCTGCTCACTCCAGAGTACCGCGCCGCCGGTGTGGTTCTGCCTCCTTCGGTTGAGCAGTGGTCTTACCCTCAAAGGGGCCACTGGTTTCGCTGCCTGCTGCTGGTCCATGAGGGTGAGATCCTTCCTCTCCGAAATCCGTCACAAGAATGAGGATTCACATGGATGACGTCCGTTTATATAGCATCGCTCGGCAGCTGACGCACCGTTGCCATATTGGACTATAATACGTTGCATTGACAGTGTTGTCAGAGCAGACCGATGTGAATCGCTTTATTATTTTTTTTCTAGTTCATGATGTTTATTCATCATTAATTATTATTATTATTCTTATCTCCCACATTCTCCTACTTCACTACTCTTAACGAAAATTGTGTGCGATGGATCAATGTGGAAAAGTGTTATTTTTCTAATGCTCTTTTACACCTTCAATATTGGATTTAAAATCGTTTTCGCAACAAAAGAAGAAGGGAATCGGCAACTAACCTTCAATTTATAAACTGCTGTTTCACTGCACATAACGAAAAAATGAATCTCACATTGGACGTAAATAGCCTAATCCGTTTTTAAAGATGTATTTTTACATCAATCCAAATATAATAAATCAGCCGTTAGGTGAAATAACATGTAATTTTATGATTATTTGCAATGCTCCATTTATGTGCATGTAAATTGACATGATTTTTTTCAAAGCGTGTGTTTCTTACTTGTTTGTCAATTCCTCTCACGTTTTATTATTGATTTTGTCTGATATTAGATCTTTCTGGACTTCTTGCTCCTTTCTGAAATATTAGTGTCTTCTAAAGTTTCGCAGCTACATTGCGTGTTTGGAGTTTGGCTCTCTGTCCCTATTCGACAGGCTTCGCAACCAGCCACTAGTGTTATAAAAACCAGATACCTGACACCGTTCTCTTAATTGCTTTAGAAAATAACATCGCTCATGGGCTCACTGACATGATCTCCACTGACAGCCGAAGAGCTAACTTGTGTGAAGCAAAGAGATAATATTGATATCTCTATTATGCAAACGCTAACATTGAAAACATGGTTCCTACCAGCTACTTGCTAAGAGGGCATGACTTCCTAACTACTTTGAAGAAAATTTAACTGACCACTCTTTAGCCGGGTAGTTAATATCTCACCTATTCCCACATTCCATTAGGTGACGCGAATCTAAACTTGTAGATTAGACTGTTCTTCGTCAGTTAACAGTTTTGACTATTAATACCATCATTACACAATTTTTCACCATTAACCATTAGCAATGCATTAACCGTATTGGTACACTCAAAAAATATACTAACCGCCCTTTCGTCGGATAGTGGAAATATTCATACTCTTAGAAAACTTAACTAACCGCCCTTCCGTCGGATAGTTATCAAGATGAATTTCACCATAACACCGCCCTGCCGTCGGGTAAGGTATTGTTCACAATGTTACTAACCGCCCTTCCGTCGGATAGTTATCAAGATAAATTTCGCCATTACACCGCCCTTCCGTCGGGTAAGGTATTATTTATAATGTTACTAACCGCCCTTCCGTCGGATAGTTATCAAAACCATTACACCGTCCTTCCGTCGGGTAAGGTATTATTCACAATGTTACTAACCGCCCTTCCGTCGGATAGTTATCAAGATAAATTTCACCATTACGCCGCCCTTCCGTCGGGTAAGCTATTGTTTATAATGTTACTAACCGCCCTTCCGTCGAATAGTTATCAAAACCATTACACCGCCCTTCCGTCGGGTAAGGTATTGTTCACAATGTTACTAACCGCCCTTCCGTCGGATAGTTATCAAGATAAATTTCGCCATTACACCGCCCTTCCGTCGGGTAAGGTATTATTTATGATGTTACTAACCGCCCTTCCGTCGGATAGTTATCAAAACCATTACACCGCCCTTCCGTCGGGTAAGGTATTATTCACAATGTTACTAACCGCCCTTCCGTCGGATAGTTATCAAGATAAATTTCACCATTACGCCGCCCTTCCGTCGGGTAAGGTATTGTTTATAATGTTACTAACCGCCCTTCCGTCGGATAGTTATCAAAACCATTACACCGCCCTTCCGTCGGGTAAGGTATTATTCATTATGTTGCTAACCGCCCTTCCGTCGGCTAGCAAAATAAATTAATGCACTATACCGCCCTTCCGTCGGTTAGCGCTCTACTCATAGTTACCGCTTTTGACTTACGAGGGAGCTGCTGTGCCATTGTCGTGCTCCGAGACAGATTTGCTGCTCACTCCAGAGTACCGCGCCGCCGGTGTGGTTCTGCCTCCTTCGGTTGAGCAGTGGTCTTACCCTCAAAGGGGCCACTGGTTTCGCTGCCTGCTGCTGGTCCATGAGGGTGAGATCCTTCCTCTCCGAAATCCGTCACAAGAATGAGGATTCACATGGATGACGTCCGTTTATATAGCATCGCTCGGCAGCTGACGCACCGTTGCCATATTGGACTATAATACGTTGCATTGACAGTGTTGTCAGAGCAGACCGATGTGAATCGCTTTATTATTTTTTTTCTAGTTCATGATGTTTATTCATCATTAATTATTATTATTATTCTTATCTCCCACACGCACTTCATAAGAAATATTATTTCACGTTCAGATGGCGCAGTTTTACATGCAGGTGAATTAAAACGTCACTTTTCCGTACGGAATAATATCCGGCGCAATTATTACCACAAGAAAAAATGACAGGTGGTTGCTTGCATTGGAGTTGTCAAAATTTCTTCGGTAAATAGCAAGATTTTTTCTTGAGCTGTTTTCTTTTCAGCAGCGTACCCCGCTTTACCGAAGAAATTTTGACAACTCCAATGCAAGCAACCACCTGTCATTTTTTCTTGTGGTAATAATTGCGCCGGATATTATTCCGTACGGAAAAGTGACGTTTTAATTCACCTGCATGTAAAACTGCGCCATCTGAACGTGAAATAATATTTCTTATGAAGTGCGTACTGCTTAAGAAATCGTAAACGAAATCGATTTCTTGAGCATTTCTTGTCCTATCTTTTTACTCATTACTTTTCAGCAGCGTACCCCGCTTGAGCTCTGAGTTAAACAACCTAGAGTGACTTTATACAGAGTGGCGACAATGTCAAAATTGGAATGATAATTATCTGTCAGTGTCATTCCAATCGAGCAGACGACCTATCCAACGCGTATGCAGGAAAGAGAAAGAAAAACCTTGAAAAAACCGCATTGCATACATTTGGGATGACTTGTCGCCACTCTGTATATAGTCACTCTAAAACAACCAACCCGGTAACAATGTGACAGCTCCCATACTAATCAAACGTACACGGAGAAACTGCATTACCCATCGCTTGACTAAAAAAGCCGCAACTCAAAAGTTGCTGCCGCGATCTCAAAAATGGGTACTTTTTTCAATATGGCCGCACCCCAAAAAATAAGGAGTTACACATGAACTTTATTATGGGTAATTTGGCAACTCTTTTTTTTCTCTTTTTTTTCGTTTCCTACTTTCCTAACAGTTGTCAGTTTTTTGCGCATTGAATGGTGGTTTGGTGCTATTGTCATGTTGACTTTTTTGATTTTTTTGAATATTTTGAAGAGAAGCGCAGCAGCAGCCACCAAATAAGTGTTTTTTGTGATGTGTGTGTTTTCCTCGCTGCAAAATTCGTGGTAATGCGGTAAAGTTTTCAAAAAATAGCCGCAGTGTTTACGCCGGTCGCGCAGAGTACCTTTCAGCAAACTTCGTTCCGGGAAAGCCGTCGAAGTTAAGCAAGCAGAATGCGCAATGCAGCACAGAATCAGCAGCAGGCGGAAGAGCGGACGGAAGCGGTGCTCTGCCATGTCTATGGCAATAACAACAAATAGGTTTGCTGCTACCGGTGGTAGAAAACGACGATGTAGTTTCTTGCGGAGAGAGCTGACTTAGTCGCGGAAAGTTCTCCACCAATCGAGGTAGCGGCAGCGGAACTAAAAGCGACATATTTCGACGGTAAACCGAACACCTCTGGTGGTATAGTTGCTGCAGTAGCAGTTGCAGCGTATTTGACTACGATGCTGTGAAAGAAAAGTTACTGCGTTTTTATGAGATGGAAGGAGCACTTTTTGGTACCGGATCAAAACATAACGGACATACATGGATCTATGAATTTAGGTAAATTTTAAAACTAATCCTCGGTAGCCAGTGTAAATAGAGACTATACGCCGCCGGCTGTGTATACCACAGCAGATGGACAATAGAAAAATGAAAAACAGCTGCAGCAACATGTGTTCCCCTTTCCCCGCCCGTGCTATGGTAGAGATAGTTACTGGTATCGGAGCTTCTGTTTTTAACACCTGTATGTAGATCATCTAAACAAACACTTTTGCCATTGAGAGACAACAATTTATTGTTAATCAAAACAAACCAGTTTAGACAGAACCCCTCGTATGAATAAGTGGTTCGATGAGTCTTTCAACAGCCGCTTAGATTTTAGTGTGCAGAATATTACTAGCATAATTTAGTAATCTGTGTAATATGTATTATTGCACAATTTAGTTTCCTCCTTTTGTTCTTTATGTAAGACTATCACTATGTGTATAAAACTGTTTTTTTTGCTCACACCATTTTACTTTCTTTTTCAATAACGATGAGAATTGTCGAGTCATAACAGGTACCGAGGACGCGCCAAAGTAGCCAACCCCCCCTTGAACTGGAACGGAAAAGATAGACAGGAAGGAAGATTAACCGCAACAGATACAAAATAGGACCGGCAAACGGAGGTTGGTAGCGACGGCCTCTCCAGGTGCCCTGTATAGCAGGTATGTAGGTACAAGGTAGGGTATGTGCCCCCAACAGCATTTCGATCAGAGAACTACACGGCGTTTGCATCATCTTTACGCTGCAATCTCATTCTGTTTTTATATTCAACACTTTTCTCAGCTATCCACTACTCTCCTATCTATTAACTTCCTATCTGGCATCGGGCACCAGGATTCACTCGATCAGCAAGATTATTCTGAGATGCCAAACCGCTCCCTCTACCTTACCGCAGCATGGAAAGTATAGATATTTCTTACTGGCGACTTGGTCTCCTATAGACCCCCTTATGCGCTAAAAAATGAAAATGAAAATGAAACAAACCAGTTTAGACAGCGAGCGAGAATCGAATCGAGTGCTCAAATCAGAACAACGGCAACAACGATATTATTAATTGAATACCGTGCAAGCACCATATTCAAAACAGTGCCTAATTCTGAACAGTTGCAAATTTTTCTTAAATATTGACAAAACTACTATTTTACCTGTCTCACTGCGAATATGCGTATTATTGAAATAAAACGTAACCATACGTTTTATTCGTTTATAACGCATATGCAGTTAATATCGATAACAAACGATTTTTTATAAGTTGTGCTTCTGTTATTGCATTTAATTTGTAAAAAGTTGCATAAATAACAATTCAGTTTTACAATACAATTATTGCGTACTACTGGCACATGAAATATAACGTTGAAGTACGTTGAAGTGATCAAAATTAACGTTATTTTCGATACAAGGGCGCTATTTTTCGAAAACTTTCGAACCAACACGATCCCACGAACACAACGCATATTCGCAGTGAGTCAGGTAACACAGTAGCTATTTAAACCATTTTAATAACAGGAAATAATCAGATGTAGTGATTAAATTGTTTAAATGGCTGCAATTTTGTCAATATTTATGAAAAATTTGCAACTGTTCAGAATTAGGCACTGTTTTGAATATGGTGCTTGCACGGTATCTAAAAACAAAATTTGAAAATAATTTCAAATGATTCTGTGCCATCTTCTCGCACTTAACAGACCCAAACACACATTTACCTTACTGTAGAATGCGACACAAATTCAAATGACCGCTCTATTACTATTATACCGGGAGTAGATTGTTATTTTTCCTCTGTTAAAAGTGAGTTCGATAAACCATATACAGCAACAATTAATAGTTATTACTGCGATCCAAGCTTTTGGTCGTCAGAAACAATAAAAAATAAGCAGCAATTTATATCAAAAGGCAAATAAGTAACCAGTTTTGTTTTTTTTTGAATAACAATTTGCAGAAAATAGCAAAGGAGGAGTAATAAATAAAACATGTCACATTCAAACAATAAGAGAGTTAGTCAATGCATTATCTGAATGATTTAGACAGCACAATCTATATACGCAACTTGGAACAGCAACAATTATACTATCCACAAAACTAAACAACACATACGTTGAACATTAGTGGTTAGAACAGTTAAGTAATGCAAATATTGTCTATTTTTATACTAAAGTCACGATGAAACAAGTAATAACCAAAATGTTAGCAATGTGTTGAGTTTCAGAAGGCTACTTTCCCCGCGAGGCCGCCAATGTTATTAAGGATCTGGGTCTACTTTACCCAGTGTAGATGTCCGTTTTTTAACCAATATTTAAAAAATTATCGTGAAAAATGTCATTTTGTTATCTAACGGAATATTTAATAAAAAGAGAGATAAGACCAATGTTTTACCTACTTTCCCAATTCAAAATTATCCTACTATCCTTTTCATTCAAGCAAACATAGCCTATAGCTTTACCTACAAGCGAGTAAGATAAAATAAAATTCCATTCCTTCATACTCGTTTTCCGAATTTGTTTTAGAAGAAACATTGGGATCGCCATCGCCAATATATGCCGCGTCGCCCCAAAGTATTGCACTTGCCTCACGGCCAGGGGTAAGTCGCTTAGAACACTATGCACCTTATTCGTGCCAATTTTGTTCATTGCGTGGCTTATTATGCCGGCTGGGAGCCGATCACGTCAAACTTGTGCTCAAAATTTTAAAGTTTGGATCCGCCATCTATATGTCGAATATTGATTTTTGACCTCTGACTGTCTATCCTATTCCAAAAAGTCCATATTGATAGGTTTTCATGCAAAGTAGCCAGAATATTTTGAATAGTCATCTGCCATCTTGGATTTTAAAATAACATCCAACATTGATTTTTAACCATTGACAGCCCCCTTTTTCCGAAATCTATACCTATAAAAAAGAATTTCTGTCTGTCGGGATGTTCCTTATAGAATCGAAAACTACTGAACCAAGGGGGGTGAAAATTTGCATGTAGTGGTTTTGGGGCCAGGGAAAGTTCTTATGATGGTTAGAGACTCCTCCTTCCACTAAGGGGTGAGGGGGTGGTGGGTGGGGGGGGGTCTCCCATACAAATGAAACACAAATTTCTGCATAACTCGAGAACTAATCAAGCAAATGGAATGAAATTTAGCATGTGGGGGATTTTGCAGACAGGATTTTTTTAATGATGGTTTGAGACCCCTCATCCCTGAGGTAGGGGGATAAGTACTCTCATACATATAAAACAGAAATTTTTGCGTAACTCAAAAACTAATCGAACTCGAGAAATTTTAGACTCTTTCGTAAAACATTAGTCAATTACAAGACCACCAGAAACTATCAATAGTAACATAAGATGATTCAGGGCGAGACGGACACAGGCCGCGAGTGTAGCCGGCCACAGCGGGAGGGGGGGGGGTAGAGATCACCTCTATCTAGGTTTATTTATTTTCCTAGATCTACTGACCTCTATTACTTTCCTTCAGGTGAGGGGTCTCACCCCTGCTTCCAAAAGCCCCCTCATGCCAAATTTGGTTCCATTTGCTTAATTAGTTCTCGAGTTATGAGAAAATTTGTATTTCATTGGTATAGGAGCCTCCCCTCTTAGATGGGTAAGGGGTCTCAGTACACCATAGAAAAAATTCTTACCTCCAAAAACCCCCACATGCCAAATTTGGTTCCATTTGCTTGATTAATTCTCGAGTTATAAAGAAATTTGTATATTATTTGTATGGGAGCCCCCCTCCTAGAGTGGGAACGGGTCTCAATTCACCATAGAAAAATTTCTTGCCTTTTGAAACCCTCACATGCCAAATTTGGTTTCTTTTGCTTGATTAGTTCTCGAGTTTTGAGGATATTTGTGTTTCATTTGTATAGGAGCCCTCCTTCTTAGCAAAGCAAAGCCTTGGGTTACGGAGCAAGTGCAACGATCCTACTGACTATCTAGCAAGAACCGCCTTACCGAGTTTCGAACATACGATGACTGACTTGTTAGACCAGCATCGTACCTCGAAGCTAACTGGACGGTGACCCCCCCCCCTCTTACGCCTTCCATAAAATTGCTCTTTTACCCCCTCCATAAAATTGCTGTTTATTTTATCTGTCCAACGACGTATAAATTGTTCAGTTTCGTTCAGTAGTTTAGCAGTTATTAGCATTTGAAATCTTTCATTCAAATGTTACATTTCTATTTTCGTTTTCACAAAGTGCTACCCAGTCCCAGTATAGTAAACAAAGACGTAGTCCTACGTCAAAAGTCTATGTTTCAGAAGTTTTCATGCAAAATACAATAATCCGGCATGCTATATCAAACATCTAATTTCAACTAAATAATTATTTTTTGGCACTGACAAAAATGCATGGAAATAACTATTTTTGTTAGGTGATTATTTATTTTTGGTTATCGTTTAGCCTCAGGGACGAAACTAGCCGTGCTGGGGGCAACCCGCGGTCTAAAATAGATGACAATAGATGTCTTGTGGTCCAATGTTTTATAGACACGTTCGATTCAACGGTACTGTGAATACAAGTATCGATAATAGAGAAAACGTTTAGGGCTGTAAATAAATGGTTACATTTCAAATCTGTACACCAAAATTTCCATCAAGCAGCTGAAAATTAATAACTTGTCTTCATTCCTTTTTGCTTAATGTATTTTGACGTTTTTTTTGCATATTTTTAATGTCTCTAGCTGCAGCGCCAAAATACAGCTACGTGCACGTGACCATCTGAAATCGCCCACCCGTATGGATTCAGGAAAATGATGGACGGAAGTACGACAACGATCTCCCCCGTGATTCATTCACCGGCAGTACAGCGGTCCATGCAAGTCTGTTGAGCGCTGAACTGCCAGACTAGCATCGCTTCAATTACCGACGTTACACGCGGTGATCTTCTGCTTCACTTGTGTGAACTTCAAGCGAAAGGTGCGACGTGCGACCCTGAGCCAGACATCGTCCGCATACCACCGAAGTCAACCGATCCGAAGCAAGTCAAATCTATCACCATCATGTGTAAGTTTCTTTTCTTTTGGAACTTTTACTATTTTGTTCCATCACATCTAATGTTATCATTTTGTAGATACAAAACACCAAACTAACGGTACCCAACCGGAGCCACCATCATTATCAAGCAACATTGGTCCAGTCTACAATATGCAGCGACCCTGGAAAAGCTTCAACCTATAGCCACGTAGCTTTATCGCGGAGCAGTGCAAAGAAATTCCTTCGACAACATTTATTCGGTGAAGCGGAAATACTCTATAACTTTGTCCATAAACCAGCGGATTTAATCGATAAATATTTTAACTATAATTTAATTTAATTATTTATAAAATTCTAAATAAAAATACTGGTTTCTTCATTCCTAAAATTGCTTTACTTAAAACTGCGGAAAAAGTACCTAATTTCGAGTTTCTTTAATAAAATTTAAAATTGCGCAAAAAATACCCATTTTTAAGAACTGTTAATTCATCTTTTAATGCGCAAAACATACCTATTTTTAAGAACTGGCAGTGCAACTGGTAATGCGCAAAAAATTCTCATTTTTGAGAACTGTGAATGCATCTTATTATGAGTAAAAATTACCTTTTTTTAAGAACAGCTTTTATTAACCAGCCGGTGGGTATTCACCACAGTACTTAGTTTTGGGGGGAAGAACATGAAGTGCGAAATGGGTCAAATTTTACCCATTAAAAAGTAACCGATTCTTAGCGTGTACCTAAAACGGCTGGTTCATGGTTCACGACAGATGTTTGAAAGCGGCGTAAATATCGAAGAAAGAGTTTATTATCATTTGTTTTGGCAAAAAATCCCTTGTGCATATAAGATTTGAATTGGTTTATTATTTCAATAGAGTATTTTACGAACTGACAACATTATGTCAAGTATCAAAACGTTTCGGTGGTAATGACAATAGCAGCATAACTGGTTCTTCTGTCATAATAACATGCTCTATTTGGTTCTCTCATGTAACAGAGTGTTTTTTGTACAACTGCAACGATCTCTATTGCTTGGATTGACTCTTGAATTTTGCTTAACTTGTTCTGTTAACGACAAAATCGATCCAGCAATCATGAAAGAGCATTTTATTTCGAATTGCGCAGCGGATAACTTTCAATGAAACACGCAATATTTAAATACTTTACACCAGACAACTCGTACACAAGAGTGACAATCTTGTAATAAATATCGCTTTTTATCTTGTAAACAAAGCAATCATACAACCCACCAAGAATTCAAGCAGTTTTACCGAAAACATGAAATAATCAATACGCACTTTTCAAATTGTTGTCCAGACAGCTTTTTGCGTTCACATTTAACGTAACAAAAATTAACATTTCCTTTGGAAATCGAAAGTGCGTCAATTTTGAACGACACGTAAAAACGATCGTCGCGACATTTTTGACACTGGCGGGTGTTATGGGAAACTGTTAATAACTGTCACTTTGTTACGGGGTAGTAAACAACCGAGACGGAAAAAAGCAGCGGGGTGCTATCCTTATCTTAACGAACGGTGTTTGACAGTCGACTTAACGAAGGGCGCTATTTGCATGAAATGCAGGAAATAGCGCCCGTCGGACAGGTAAATTTGCTGCCAACCTTGTCAAGATATGCTGATGATGTTGGCAACAAAAACATGGCACCCATCGCAAGCCCCTGGAAAAAAGGGAAAAACCCAAACCTTGTTCACAGCCTAACGTGATGTAAATAATATACGGTATACTTGTCAGACTCGCTTATATATAATACAAGGAATATAAATATTGAAACAGTAAGTTTAAAAATCAATTCGATGGCTGCAAAAGGCGCGCATATAACGCAAAATATTGAAACACGTCCGTCGATATTTGAAGTTGTAGCTGCAGATTCACTGAATGCAACTTTTTATCCAGCTCTAAAAAAAGTAGCAAATGTGAGATGTTATATCTTAAACTGCCATAAAATAAACAAAAGTGTTATTTATTTTAGTTTCTAGCAACTATCAAGCCCAATACCTTCGGCTATTTACTGAGGTATTACGATGAAATATATGCATTGTTTAATTGCATCGTACAAAGTTATTACCTGCGAAACAAGGGCGGTTCATTGGCAGAAATATTTTACGGTTTAACGCGGATTTCAAAGAGAACATTGAGTTTCAATCAAAATAGGGAGCGGTGGTCTTTAGTATGCTTAGTCATAGCACCATATTTTTACAACAAAATTAAGCAAATGTTACAGGAATGGAAAAATGATTATGACAATGGGAAAACCATATCGGATGAAAAGCGAAAATTTCTTCAACTTATTCCATACGGAAAGGCTTTATTTGAAGCTATTAAGCTCTATCATTGCGTATTATATTTAGCCGGGAAGAGCTCAACACACTCGCCGGTCCTGTGGTGGTTGGGATTGACTCTTACTTATCTAACGGAAGAAGAAGAATCCTGGACGCTCAAGGATGTTTTATCGGGACAAGTAAAGTAAGCATCGTTTGAGAAAACGCGTTTTGAGAGCAAATTGTTTAATTATTCCAGATTAGCAACAATCTGGAGCATATTCCTGTTGAAGTCACTTGAACTATCTGCTTTTTTCCTGCAATTTATCGAGTGGTGGCAAAACGAAGCCAATATGGGTGATTTATCTAGGTTACCTGTTCCAGAAGCACCGGAAACAGACTTAAATAGTGAAAGATATAAGAACATTTGTCCTCTGTGTCTTCAAAAATGGATAGTACCGACAGCAGTATCGGTCTCTGGGTAATGTACCTTATTATAATAATTGTTTCTAATTTATGTTATGTATTTACACATATATATTATTTCAAGGTACGTATACTGCTACCAATGTATCATAACCTATGTACAACAAAAGAAGCAGTGCGCTGTGTCTAAATACCCAGCAACGATAAACGATTTAGTGCGAGTTTTCGATGACGATGAATGAAGGGTGATAAGAACTACGATAAGAATATTTGATAAGAATCCACGGTGAGGCTTATTTTTATTGTATTTGTAAGTGGTGGTCGGACTCGATTATCTGGGCAAAAATTTTTTTTTTAAATAGGTTTTTTAAAATGTTCAAAACGTGTTTAACATTCTGTAATCTGTAATCTGTGGGGGGTTTACTAGTTGGACGCTGATGAGCGCATTACTTCTATACCAGGCCCGAGGGGTGATCTTATATCGGAGTCTCCAAGTCATTTCTGCCTGCCGAGGCAGCTTACGGCAGCCAATAAAACGCAGTAGCGAATTGACTCTGGAGATTCCAAGATCAGACAATGTCAAGTCTCAAGTGAATGGTCAAATAGTCACGTAGTCTAGTTATCAATGTTCTATAAAATGGCAAACGTTTGAAGCTAAGAGATAAAGATATATGTTTTTCATACCTGTTGTTCGGGTATTCATATTCCGTTCCTCTTACCTTTTTATGATGGATTTTACCTTGATCAAATAGGAGTTCCTATTCCCATCCCCAATGACCGCTTTATCATTGCCTTGCTTCCATCAAGTATAGACATTTGTGCCTTGCCTTAGTAGTGTGTCCTGAGCCATTCTGCTGTAACTATCCTTGGTTGGGTGGTGGTAGTTTCTTCCCCGTGCGTGCAAGGTATTGAATGACGTGTGCGTCCAGTGTAATTCTCTCCGAATTTCTATCAAGGGTTCATTTCTAATTCCCGTCGTAGTAAGGAAAGCCACTCTAACTTTCAATTCTTTGAATTCACTAAAAAACGATTATTAAAGCATTTTATTGAAATTACGCAACTGACTTTATATCTTAAATTCGTCGTACCGTTTTAAAATCCGTCCTTCAAACTTTATCATCGTCCGAACTAAAAATCACAATAATGTTTACGAAGCTAGCGCGCATGTATTTGTGTAGGACGGCATCACAAATGTGTTTTTTTTTTCATATGGGCTTATCACTTTGACCACAACATTATTGATCTATTGTAATTATCACAAATGTTATTCTGCGAAATTTCTACGGGTCATGCAAGTTGTGTGGGTTATTTTCATTTTATGAATGACGGAAATTGAAACGATTAGTCGACATTTTCTTCTTCGTCAATTTGGCTGCTAGGAATTCTTTAATAAAAAAAATCAGGGGTTGTGTACAAGACACGACCGCATATATAGGTGACGCAGGACTACGTAAGTGTCTTTGTAGTGATAGTGGCATGTATTCATGCTTGTAATCATTCGATTCTTCATGTATACATGCTATATGCAACATATATACATGCTACATGCGTTGTATGTAACATTTATCAAAGTAGTAACATTGCATACGTTCAATTCTCAAAAGATTGTACATTTGAAAACAATTTAACAAAATCAAGAACACAAACTATTGCTTTCCTGCTACCTTACTGAAATTAAAGATTGTTTTTACTACCCATGGTTCCCCACGTTGAAGGGATTTTACCAATTTAATCCTATTTTATCAACAGCACATCTTTTCACTACACTTCTAATGGAACGGCAAGTATGCGTATTCATACAGTGTCGTGTTATAACCGAACACTACAGCTGTAGTACATTTTTCCAACACAGATATCAAATTAGCTGAGGTTTAATCGTCTCGCAGTAAAGAATTTGCGATCTGTTGGGACGACGAACTTGTGTCATTTTTTCTGGCACACTTCCCTAACACAGACATCAAATTGGACTAGGTTTAATCGCGTTCGTAAGAAATTTGTTGGTACGAGGTGGCTTTGTCACTCTTTCTGGCATACTTCCCAAGCAAGGACATCAAAATGGTCTAGATTTAACCGCGGTGTTAAGAAATCTTGTTGAAATGAGAGAACTTTGTCACTTGTTTTGGTTTACTTCCCAAGCACAGATATTAAATTGGTATAGGTTTAGATCATCGCAAAGAATCTTCCAACCAATCACGAAGCGAGAATTCTGGTACAACATAGGTTCATTATTTTCAATTTTTCAATAGTTCAACATCAAGAATCCATACTTTTCTTCATTTGGGTCAATTCTTAGAAGATTTTCCGATCGATTGGTGTAAAAATATTGAAAATCGATCGGAAAACCGCTAAGCTATTAGCGCTCAAAACCTTTCATTTTTCGTGACGCTCGTATTTTTCGATTTTTTGGAATGACACCCTATCTCAAAACTTGCCGTAAGACGTAGTCCTACGTCAAAAGCATTTAAATAGATCTCAGCTCACTTTGGTGTGGTTGAGTCAACAAACTAAAATATTAGGGAATAACTAATTTTGCATTATGTGTCATAAAAATCGCTGATATTTTTAATAATTTGTGTTGGATAGGACGGGAATAGGCAATTACGACGAAGCAGCAACATACCCTAGTTTACTTTGTCAAAAACTATCAAAAAAGAAAAAAAAGAACTAGAACCTACGCTAAACTTAGCGCAATCAATGAAGTTTGGTTGTATAATAACCATTGAGTAATTCCAATATTACAGGAAATGTTACTAATAGTGATGATGAAAGGCAAAACATTACTGGTGATAGTAACAGAAGCGTTAACAACGGTAGTGATTGTAAAAGTAGATGTTAAGTCAAATTCTAATATGAATAGAGAACAGGCTTGAAGAAAGTATTGGCTTATCACTATGCTTACTAACACATATCTCGTCCATACCTATACACATATGCGCACCCACACATGCGTATTTCTACGCCTGAACACATACTTGTGTGTGCATATTTTTTATCGCTGTATTGCCCATAACTACTTTAAGCCGACTCAGGATTGTAAAAATACTATAAGAATTGCAACCCACAAAATAATCTCTATAGCTATTTGTTGCGTGCTCTGGACTTCTCCGCTCCATATATGGTTACTATTACCATATATGAACAATCGCTTTGTATAATTGAGATATTTTTTTGTTTTATCGCATTATTATAATTATTTTTGATTAGCATAGCTATAAGGGGCATAATGAACATGGCAATGTATTTGTACATAACCAATAAACGCTGGAAACATTAAAATGACACAGTCAAGTATAATGCTGCGTGATTGCACGCAACAATCAACTCGAAAATAGCGGTTACAGAGCAAAAGTGGTGTCTTTCATCTACCTGCCACTTAAACCGCCATGTTGTCTATGTTGTACAACTGAAAAAAAAATCGGTAAATAAAAACAATCCTAAAACAACCGCTAAATGAAATGAAAATAGTCACCATTTCTCTTTTCTTTGTATTGATATAATCTTTTAAGTTATTTTCTAGTAAAAACTGGCTAAAATGGTAACTTCAACTAAAGTGCCCATATTGCCCCGTAGAGTGGCCCATTATGCCCCGTATGATTTTTGAACGAAGCAAAAAGTATCATTTTTTAAACATTCAAATTTGATGGATGTTTATAGTTAATCATTATTCTAACATTGTTAATTTATCAAAGACATATCAAATCGTAAGTTTATGGCAATTACCAGAATTTTGATTACGCGCTACATGTTTTATGACGTGTTTTACTTAGGTGGCCCATATTGCCCCTACCACCTCTATACGAACTTCATCCCTCTACGAGTTGTCAAATGCTCATAGATGAATTTGACAGTTCTTTTGGGAAATGAAGTGGGTAGGCTTTAGCTTCGATTTTACTGTGAACCCACTGAACGTACCTATAAGATACCTGAGGCGGGCGCGCCATGTAAGCACGGCCAGCAACCCCCAGAAAATTTAGTGGACCCTCCCGGTGCCTTCAAATTGAGCTGGTCAGACCTCCTCCTCAACTCCGCTTTGATTGACACAACTACACATGGAGTTAGATCGCACAAAACTACATTCTACAACTAAGATGAGTTTATCTACATAGTATTCTACACATAGAACTAACATATAAGCGGTTGATGAAGGACTCGATGAACCACCCACCCAAGGGAGGGCCATTCTGGATGTGATATTTCTTTATTAACAAACGTGTAGAATTATTTTTGAAATCTCTTTATTCTCAATGTTACCATGAGCAACCACCGAGAAGTTTTTCGTAGTTTCTAGTTGTTGAAAAGTATGCTTCATTTAGTTATTCTCAAGAGCAAACAGGCAGTTTTAATCTGACGAGCAGCGACGATATTTCTTGGTCCTCATTTTTAACTCTTTCTATCCCATGGTAGCATACTGCCGCTATTTGCATAACCGTCGCATTTTCTATGGAGTTTCCTATATAAATGGGACTGTTATGCGGAGAGCGGCAGCATAGCTGATACATAATTTTCGATACTAAAATCAACAGCTAATCGTTTTAAGACAATTGACTATGTATATTTTTGTTTTAGAACGTAGTGACAGAATTGCTCTAAAGGCTGCATAGTTACGCTTAACGAATTGTTTTATGGTAAACTTCGTAGATAACCAAAAACGAAAAATCAGCCATACATACATGGGATATAGGAAGTTAATTTCGGATCTGTTGAAATTATAAACTTCAAGACCGGACAAATCTGTGATTGTAACGGCCACACCCATAAAGTTTTAATCCTGAAATCCTTGCCCTTGAAAATAACTATTACTCTAAAATCTGTCGTTACATTCCTCACGGTGAAAAACGCTTTCATACAGTTAGATCGACTGTACGGTAAAAATGGACAAAAATGATGTATGGATGTATGATTTTATATAAACAAAATTTACATGCTCGCCTCTACTTTTAAAAGATCAATTAGCAAGTGTAATTTAGTTTTTGTAAAAAATAAAAACAAGGTGCCTTGCAGTAGAAAACGTTCAAACCAAGTCTAGCCGCTATTGTTTACAAAAGCGATTTTCCCAACAAATATCGCTTTTTGCAAACAGCGGAATGTTAAAATGCCAAATGTTGAAATCAAAGATTTAGGTAAAAAATTTAAGAGAGATTAAAAATGCTAAATAAAGAGGAAAAATAAGAAATAAAGCTAATACACACCAGTTGCTCCTTCCTTTCTCCTCTGGCAACGTTCCTTTCCAACATTTCCTTGGTACTGCCAAAATGCGAACGAACACAAGATCTCTTTTCCCGCGGTGTCCATAATGACTTAACGAATAAGTGTGAGGCAAAATTGTTAATTTCCATTCCTGAAGACAAGTCCCAAAAGACGGTATCCCACGTAGTCCACGAGAGCAAAATCCTATCATTGGCAAATTCCTTAGACCACCATCCGTAACTTGCAAATCGAAGCTTGTTTATACAAAACTAATTCAACAATTCCAAGCTTTAAAATCGCTAAGAATTAGCCACTTTTCACCTATAGAACCATTGTTTGAGTTTTTATTAGTTGCATGTTTATAATCCATCTGTAATCTCGTGCTGATGTTCCATTATTCCAAAGAGTTTAATGCTTAGTTTTAAATGAATCCTGCTTTTAACTGTCCATCCTTCCATCCATTTCCAATATAGATCCTTTGTGATTGTACAGCAACTCCATCTTGATTTTGTTTTGCACGTTTCTCAAATTCGACACCTTATACCACGGTTTCTAAATTATTCTCATGAATATTCATTCGCAACTTTAGCGTGCATAATATACTGTTACCACCATTGTTTTAAATTTATGCGGATTGTGCAAATCTTCCTCTATGTTTCACTTAAAACAGACACTGAACTAACATACTCAACAATGATTCTATAGGCGAAAACTTACTATAGAATAAAGTAATTCGCTCTCAAGAAGAATGATGTTTTATCGTAATAACAATCAATTACGTGCGTAATGTTTATGACGATAAAACATATTTACAAATACAAGCGTAGTTACTCCACTCTACAGTTTAATAAATAGGAAAAAACCAGAAGAAACAGCGCGAAGTTGTGTGCAAATCAGAAAATGACTCAGTTATAAAAAAACGGAAAGTCCTGCTTCAGTTATCCTGTAATCCCAAATTCCGATTCCTCCAGATAGTGAAAAGACGAATATGTACGACCGCTTGGGTTGCTAAACCTGAATCCTATCCTGTTCGGGTCCAGTATTCCATAAGACGAAATAAATGCATCCTGCATAGTAAACGAGTAAAGGGGCATCCGACTTTTACAGATCTTAGAAATTCCTTGGTTCCTGATCCAAATTCCTAGCAGGAAACATTCGCGTCATGTCAGACAAAAAATAAGCAAGAAGTTTCCATTTTCCTGTTTAAAAAAAGAAGAAACAGGTTTTAGAATGTAACGTGAAAACAAGGCAAGTACGAAGATAGAATAAGGATAAAAGAAATAAATCATCCAATCCAGTTTTCGATAGAGATCTCGTGTCGCATTTCACAGGCTAGAAGGAGAGATCAGAACACAGATATTATTCAATGATTCATAGGATCAATTTTCTCCTTTTCCCATTTAAGATATTTTACAATCTACGAAAATATGCCGCAGCTTCCGCCTCAGTCTGAATGATTGATAATAGTTATACGTGCAGATACTTGATTTTCAAATAGAAGATAATTTTTTAATGAACTTAAACTGAATTGTCGTAACTTAGGAATGTACTAAAATGATTAAAATATTCCTTGAAGCTAGCTTGCCTGAGTTTTCAAAAATTGCGCTCAATTAGTATTTCAAGTTATTACAGTGACACACTTGTCGCATGGTGGCGGAATATGCGTAGTAGATAGATATTTTATAATTTCTTAATTTTGAAATAATCAGAAAAATCGTCAATTTACTTGGAATCCATCCAGCAGGATTCGAATGACTGGTGTAGCATTGTCTCACAAGCTCTAGTAATTGAAAGAGCGAGAACGGGACCGTGAAAAGCTTCGTTGAACTGGAGAATAAGTTGGTGTGCCACGGCGTCTGCGAGGTGAGTAAGACCTAAAAATGCAAAGCAGGACATAAAAAACGTTTCAATTCATACTAACGTATCGTACCGATCACGATGTTCGCCGCCACGTCGATCGTCGGAGGAATCTTCACGCACACGGATGTATGCTACTTCTCCCTGTAAAATAATAAACAAACATAAATTAAACTTAATTGAGCCAACTTGTATAAAACATTCAAATGGTAGTAAGTAGACTACGAGTCAGTATAGCATAATTAGACTCTCAGTCTCAGAGCTTAAAATTAGCCGGATCCGACCAAGTCATTTGTAAGCGAAACTGCGAAACATAGAACGTGTTATTGAATAACGATTTTTACCCACAACCATTTGCTCACCGAACACTCGAATTAATATGATATCTGCTAAGAAATAAACCCTTATTCTGCCACCACTATTTCCGATTTATTGCTTACCTCATGAGAACGGAACCGGGAATCGTCAAGTTTTTTTATGGCATACTTCATATCTTCATGGCGTAAGAATTCTACAACTCCAGTTCCGTCTTTATATACATCGGCAAAACAAACGTCGCCGGCCTCTCTCATATGGTCCTTGAGATCCTGCCACGAGCCGGATGCCGGCAGACCTGTCACCATAACTCGGAACTGCGACCGTCTGGCCGGTGGACCACGATTATTTCTATCCCTGCCACTACCTCGGTCACTGGTTCCACCACGGCTTCCGCGATAACTACCGGGACCTCCGCCACGCGGAAACTCCACTCGAAGTCTATACCCGTCATAATCGTAGCCATCGCGTGCTTTTACTGCGTCATCCGCATCTCTACAAAAATATAACGAAAATTTTGTAAGCTTGACACTAACCTTTTTATTAATTCTATAATTTACCGATTATCTTCAAATTCCACAAAAGCAAATGGCGGCCCGCGGCGGTTTTTTAAATCAACGAATGTAACTTTTCCAAACTTGTGAAACAAATCTTGAATGTCCTTAGTGCGTATATCTGGAGGTAAATTGCCGACATAGATTCGACACTCGTTGCGACCATGGGAGGACATAATTAATTGGGAATATAAAATATCTAGATTACAGCGGCCGAAATAAATGAAAAACTTCTACTTCCAAACCACCACGATAGACAAACGACAGCAGCAAAATGACGCCTTGGAAATTTTCTTCGCGTTGACGGCAGAGATGCCAGATGCAACTGTTGCAGCTACTCGAAAACCAGAAAGAGTTGGATCTTGGATTGGAGTCCGGCTGCTCGAATTTGTTGGTTAAAAAAATCTGGCAAAGGAGCCGTTAAATATTACGTAAAGCAAAAAAACGCTATTTGGCCTTGCCAGCGTTGAAAGAGATTTTGTAGGCTGCTCGCACTTTCAGGAAATCGCGTGCCGAACTGTCAACGCGTGAGTGCTGACAAAGTAAAAATACTTCCTTTTCTTTTTTTCTCACGCAAAACCCTGAACAATATCAGCAACGCTGGCAAGGCCAATTTCACATTTAGAATGAGCAGCTTAGCCACTAAGAACAGACATCCATTCAGGAACAAATTTTTCGCGAATTCTTGGATAAAATTTCAAATTAAAATTACTTAATATGCTAGCGTCACCATCGCTATAGTTTCCCAACTAAATGATTCTTTTAATTTGCACACTGACAACCTTTGGCTCCTCTGGCGCTAGTATATATGGACTGTATGCGTTATGCTAGTGCCAGAAGCTAGCTGTTGTGAGTTTAGTCTAGAATTTTATGCGCCTTTAGCGACATCATCACTATCCAGCTTTCCACGAGCGATAATGGCGGTTATTGAGCACAAGTGGGCACAATCTTTTGACATTCATTGGAGGAGTGTCGAGTTCGCCCTGACGGAGTTACTATGGAAACATCCATGATTGTTTGTTGTTCGAATCAAGGTTCGAATGTAAAAATGTAAACATTGTTCAATTTTGCAGATTAGCTAAAGAGGAACATAATTGAACGGACAAGTTTTATGAATTGTGGCTTCGCAGTTTTCGGATATTTCAGGGAGAATGGCCAAATACGCAGCGGAAAGTTTCTTATCAAAACGAGACGCTGTTCGAGAGCAAACTTGGCAACGGTTCGACTAATATGAAGTTCAATGTTCACGTTTGCCTCTGAGTGCATTCGAATGTTTAATTCGCATGATTGTAGAAAGTATCCTGAGCCGGTGCTTTCAGGAAATTATGGCCACAAACCACTACAAAAGTTTGAATCCGTTCAATTATGTTCCACTTCAGCTGATCTGCAAAATGAAACAATGTTTATATTTTTACACTCGAACAACAAACAATCATGGATGTTTCCATAGTAACTCCGTTAGGGCGAACTCGACGCTCCTCCAATGAATGTCAAAAGATTGTGCCCACTTGTGCCCAATAACCGCCATTATCGCTCGTGGACAGCTGGATAGTTTCCCAACTAATTTGACATAAGTTTTATACAAGTGGGGACCTTTCGCTTGGATGTCTGTTCTCTGTGGAAATACTCAGAGGTTAGAGATACGCGGAAGCAGCCATCTTGGAAGCCAATCGAGCAGCGAGAATTGTCAAAAGGGAGCCAATCGAACCCACATACTGTTTGCTTAAATGTTTGATTAACAAGTATTGATATAGTTATGAAATCTACTTAAGCTATTGTCACGCACCTTGAATATTATACTCGGACACAGTAAAACTTTGCAATGCATTTTACACTGATTAAGTTGAAAGATATATCGCTCTATTGTGCAAAATTGATGTAAATAAAACTGAAATGGATCATGTTGAAAACAATCAAGTCACACTAGTAGAATCAATGTATATAGAATGCCAGTGTCGCTGTTTTTCTACAGGACTTATTGTGGTAAACATGATGCTAACATCTGTCTGTGAATCGGGAACTTCATTGTCAAAGTTGCTCATTGTTATTTATCTGTTCTTCATCTGTGCGCTGGTTGGTGCTGTCATCAGTGCGCTCATCGCTGTTTTCATGCCAATGAAATGTTTTTAAACGTTCTTTTTCTTTTCGTGCGGATGAATTGAATCCTACAACTGCGTCCTTTTGCACCGATTTTTTTTCAGAAATTTGACGCAAGCGAAGTTTCCAATCATATTACTTGGCAGCCATATTTGAGATTTTAAACTAGTTGTCAAAGTTTGACAATGAGATTCCTCTTTTGATGAATCTCAGGCACACACATATGCATATATAATGTAAATACATTATCTGAACATGTCCCAGTAAACCATTTTGTTTGTATATCTCGATTGCAACTGAGATATACGAAATCATATCTGAACGAAAAAGTTATATTTCACGCCATATAAGAACGTATATGTACCAATGTGGAGGCGATATACGTGCGAAAATTTTGATAACTATTTGTAATTCTATTTTGCGTAGTTTTTATAACACGCAACTAAATACTTCTGAATATATGATTAAGATATAATCAAATATTGCAATCGTCTATACTGCTTTATAATTCACAGTCATGAATTATATATGAAGACACGCACGACTGTAAAACAACTAAATATTCACTTCGGTTTTACATAATCTAATCATTATGCAATTCCAATGTGAAATTGACATGAAAACGATTTAATGTGAACTTTCTATTACGATTTTGTGTTATCTGGGGTATGATGTTTACCACGCGCACCGCAGCGACACTGGCATTCTGCAAAATTGAACAATGTTTACATTTTTACATTCGAACAACAAACAATCATGAATGTATCCATAGTAACTCCGTCAGGGCGAACTCGACGCTCCTCCTCCAATGAATGTCAAAAGATTGTGCCCACTGGTGCTCAATATCCGCCATTATCGCTCGTGGAAAGCTCAGCGGGGTGCTATCCCTATCTTAACGAACGGTGTTTGACAGTCGACTTAACGAAGGGCGCTATTTCAAGAAATGCAAGAAATAGCGCCCGTCTGACAGGTAGATTTGCTGCCAACCTTGTCGAGATGTGCTGAGATGTTGGCAACAAAAACATGGCACCCATCGCAAGCCCCTGGGAAAGCTGGATTGCTCCGCAGCAAATGCTGGCAGTTTTTGTACACTGATGCCAAATCGTTGGCTTTAGTTTCCGCGTATCTCTTACTGTGAGTATTTCTAATCCCCAACCCCTTGCTTCGTTATGTAATATTTGAATGACACCAAGCTAAGTTTGATGAGTCACACCCCGTAGGCAGGCAACCATGTTTTCGCTGCCAACATCTCGTGTGTGCGAAAATGAGATACCATGTCAGCACTGCGTTTCACTCAACTGCCAGCAGTCTGATTTGGGCCCGCTGTCAAATTTTGAGCCCCGAACATGCTGTCGCTGACGTTCACTGCAGCTCGATATAGAGATGTCAATGGGGTGATGAGTCATGATATTTCTAGATAGAATTAACAAAAGGGCGAATGTCGCAAATGTAAACAAAACGGGTGAGAGTTACTTTTTGCTGGACCAGCATAGGAAAATCAACCCTCACTCGGTTTGTTTACGCTTGCGACATTCGCCCTTTTGTTAATTCTATCTTCATTTAAGTCTGTCATGAATTAACAGACTATACACTATAGAGTTTTACAGTTATGTGTGTATTGGTGCTTGAAAATGAGGCAAAGAACAACAGTAAACAAAAGAGATGCATTCCTTTGTCACCAAGGTACAGAATGAATTTCGTCTTCCGCTAGCTTAAACAGCATATCTTCAAAATATGTGCTTGAATTTGGAACAGGATGGACAGGATTTGACCGAAATATGTGGTCTGCAGTGTGGCAAACGGAGAAACACAACTAGTAATCGCTTTTTGCCGGTTTGTTCCTCCAGCATCAGCTGTTCCCCAAAATGAGGTAAACACAGGGTGTCGACTCAAATCCAAAAATAAAATTCCCTGACTTTCCCTGATTTTCCCTGATGCTTCAAATATTTTTCCCTGACCCTCAAAACTCGAATATCAAGCTTATTTGGGCGATTTCCGGCTTAAGTTTTTAGCCCTTTAGCATGGCTTATGCGAGCTACTGAAAACTAAAGCTAGATTTCTTCATGTTTTTAGAACATATATCAAAGATTCTTAACCTATTTCTTACCAGCGTTTCGAAAACGCCCTCTTCTATCGAGTCTAGGGACAGTTATGTTTGAGGTATCAACATGAATCCAAAGAAACAAAGATTGAGAAATAATCTAATATTCTAATCCACCTGTTTTTGCACAAAGCTTAGATGTTACATACAAAAAAATTACAGCCGTGTAAACATAACAAATCATAACAGTCAGCTCAAACTAGTAACTTTGCCGCTGGAAGGTGGACACATGTCTGCGAGTTTTCAGTTAAACTAAAACAAAACTTTCCTGGAAGTTCCAGCTTGTTATCTTTGCTGCAAAAAGCATGGGGTTAAGGAAATGATTCCCCAAAGTACGAGCTTCGAGGTACGGCAAAACTTTAGCTAGATATATTATTAGAAAATGTCCAAATGGCAAATATTTTAACCCTCAATGGTGGACAGTTAAGACTAAAGCTGTGTGTCATGATTTCGGATTGCAACTATCGAGGCTTGAAAGCAACATTGACTCGAAGGCAGTTCGGTGGCCGGCCGTTCGGTCCGATGACCGTATATGGGTGTTGAGAATTAAGGCAAATTCTTCAACTACAGCTTAATCAACGTATAGTCACCAACAAATCATAAATTCAATGGTACTAGGGACGAATTGAACCGCCCAGTTAGCTTCGAGGTACGATGCTGATCTAACAAGCCAGTTGTGTTCGAATCTCGGCTAGCTGGTTTTTGTTAGACAGAATCAGTAGGATCGTTGCACTGACCCCGTAATTTTCCTGTACTCTAACAGCCGGCTGCGAAGTCTGTCGATAAAGAAGGATAATGTCTAGTGACGGTTAAGACTTTGCTTTGCTTTGCTAGGGACGAATTCTATGACAGGTTCGAAAAGATTTATGTGGGGAATGCACGACTTGAAAATTCAAGACTCTAGCTCCCAGATCGATCGTGTTTAACGGTCAAAACTTTTTGGAAGTCACAATATACATCTTTTCTTAGCGACTTTGACCACTATCTCGTCGTAAAATCCACGCAAGGTTATCGAAATCGGCGAAGGCTCGCACTGAGAGGATGTTGCATTTCAACATCTAGCGGTTTATGGCATATGACGTTGCAGTGGAGTACACCAGAAAGCTTGATCAACGAATCGCAGAACAGCAGGACGAAAGGGAATAAGACGTAAGTATGCTGTGGAGGATCCGCCATGGCGCCAACAACTACGAGGGAAGTGATAGGCACGACGTGGGGAAGACAATCACCCTTATTCTGCGAGTCACGTGACTCAATACGACAATTGTCACTCGCCGTGACTCGCCATGGCGAGTCGAATTGAGTGCTGTCACCTAGGTGACAACCGTGTCACCTAGGTAACACCCCGTGTCCCCTAAGTGACAAACCGTGTCACCTAGGCGACAATTGTCGCCTCATTCGCGATGACTCCAAATTAGTTACGTCACTCGCCTCGCAGAATAAGGGTAAGTGTAACAGCTTGTTTGATGTCGAATGCCAGAAAATGACAGATGAGAAGAACCAGGCCAAGAGTCGCATGCCCACTGCGGATCACGTCAGAACAGAGAAACATGTAAGCTTTCTGCGTATTACGTAACCAGCTGAACCAGTCCCGAAGGTTGCAAACTCTCATAAGCGCAAATTCTACAGAACGTTAATGCTCCCGGTAACCCTTAACGGACATGATTCATGGACACTGAAGGAAGATGATCAATGCTTGGGGCTTCTAAGTGTAAAAATTCTGCAATTGGTGAAAACGCTGTAGATCGCGTGTAAATAACAGTATGTATCCTGCTTTGTGCTCTCGATGTCTGCAGCGTGAAGTGCGTGAGGCCTGCCATTGCCGATTACGAGCGAGTGAAGTCTGACAATTGTACGGCGCAAAACAAATAAAAAATTTACGGCAAACTGAAAGATAATCGAATCGCCACTAGACATGTAACAAGTTTTAATTCAACCGATCAATCTGCGTATATTTTACACGAAAATTGATTTGATTCCAAAGTTGATCAACAATATTGCCGGGTAAACAAAATTTCCCTGATTGAATTTCGAAATTCCCTGATATTCCCTGATTTCCCTGATCCAAAAATGAATTCCCTGATATTCCCTGATTTTCCAGGTTTTTCCAGGAAATCGACACCCTGAAACATCATGTATATACAGGTGTATTTCATGTTCGCTAGTGTGGGTGCTTGAGCTGTCCCTGTCAGAAAGCTCTATAGGCACAGCTAAAGGGTAACCAAACTATTTTGTACCCCATCAGCAGCTGTATCTACATTTGAAGATAGAACTAACAAAAGGACGAATGTCGCAAGCGTAAACAAACCGAGTGAGAATTGATTTTCCCTTTGATTTTCCTATGCTGGCCCAGCTAAAAATAACTCTCACTCGTTTTGTTTACATTTGCGACATTCGCTCTTTTGTTAATTCTATCTCGATTTAAGGGTATGATTTTCTTTTTGTTTCAGTGTATTGCTTTTTGTATTTCGAGCAGTTTCTGTCCCAGTTTTCGAGCAGTTTAAGATTTTTGAAAAATTTGGCATCTCTGGTTTTGAGTGACTGAATATTGAGTATGACAAAAGGGTAGTTTTTTTTATAGTTTTTCTATTACTGCAGAAATTGAAACTTTTTAATAAATTTCTAGTAATTTAAGCTCCAAAAGTGGTTTTGTGAATCGCATGCTATTTATATTATGAAATGTTAAAGTTTAGTATAAGAGAACGCCTACTAATTTACTGTAAAACTTATTGCTGACTCGTTACATTATCATATTTTGTGCTATCGGAACACCACGACATTATCAACAATTACTAATCAAAAAATATTTTAACTTGCAAGTTTAAAAGATAGGCGAAACATCGCAGCGAACATTTAAATATAGAAACCCTCTGTGTTGCAGCAGCTTGCCACAAAATTGCACTTTTTCATTAACGAATTAGGCTGGCATTTATGCATTAATGTGTTGATAATGTCGAAAAATAAAGTATCGAGCTCAAAACTCGAAAGTGATCAGATTGAAATAAAATCAAAGGTAATGGCAGAATAGTGGAATATTCTTAAGCCCGCTCATTAATGTATTTCTTGGTTTGACGCAGTTCGATGCTGAGTTTAGACGGTGGTCCCTAAAAAGATCCGAACCTCATAATTTCGAGGAGTTTCAGTCTCTTATCGAGCGACTGCACAAACTGGACCGCTCGCAGTTGCTGGTATCCTACATCGACCCACGAGATAATGATCTGCTGCCCATTAATAACGACGACAATTTCGGGCGTGCTCTCACAACCGCCCGTCCGCTTTTACGTGTTATCATTCAGCGCAAAGGTAAAGAAAATAAATTATATAAAACTATCATATGGTTGGTGTTAAGTCAGACCAGACCAGACCAGACAGATAAAAAAATTAAATTAACGACAGCAAAGATGCTTTCTACTCTGACCAGATTACATAAATGTTGCAAATAGCCTGAGATATGAAATGATTGCTATTGATAAAAGTCAAACAATAAGGCTTTTGCTACTCACACATGCAAGACGTCTGTTAGGCACACATTACATTTTTTCCTATTTGATGCAGCAAAAACGCGTTGAATAAAATGATCATTTTTTCTGAAACTATTTATCCATTCAAAACAATTAATGATTAAATCAACCTACAAATGTACCCGCTATATATGTTTACATTTAGCAACTAATATTTCAGTGAATTAGCATTAAATCGGTGACCCAAAAATACGGCTTTCGGATGCAGCATGCCGCATCATAGACCAAGTTCGAAATAACTGAATGTAGCATTGATTTTAGTATAATTTATTGTTTTCGCTGTAATCGCTGGCTATCGATATTTGTTCAGTTTTATCCCACTAACATAGTTAATAGTTACTTTTTTGATCATTTCTATCGCGTTTTAGCTTGTTTGTTGAAAATAGATTTGTTATTTAGTAAACAGATATATTACCTTGCTATACATATAACGAAAATAGTAATTTCTGTGCCTTCCAGTTGGCTTCGAGGTATGACGCTGGTCTAATAAGCCAGTCATCGTAGATTCGAATCTCGGCTGGGAGAGGCTGTTAGAGTCAATAGGATCGTTGCAACTGGCCCTGCAATCGTCCTGTACTCTAACAGCTGGCTGCGAAGTCTGTCGTATGAAAACAGAAGGTCAAGTTTCGATAACGGAATGTAGAACGGAAGCACCTAGTAGGTTTTTAGTAATTTCTGTTTTAAATGAAGAAATTAAATTATTTAAAAAATCTCGCCTTCCCAGCCCGTATAGTTTATATGGAGCTGTCACTTTTGCCTGGCCAACAGTTCTCCAATACATATGCACTCTGCAAACACCCCAGAGAGCAATAAACTTTGAATTCGTTCTTCTCGAAATCAGAATTTATCACTTGGTACGGTCTGACTTCACCGACCATATTGTAACTGAACCTTTATCATCCCAGCTTGCTCGAATTATGACCAAACTGCTGTCATAAATGAACTAGATTTAAGCATTGGGTCAATCGTTGATTCGTTGATTTCGTTGATTTAAAATTGTAATTATTATTAATTTAGGTTTTCAAACAAATTCGCTACATATCAACGATCAATCCTTAATCGTTTTGTTGACATTCTATGATATATAGAGGACCCTCTGGTGCCCACCGCTGTCTTTTGGCGGCCTTCGATAGACATTAAATATCTTTTCCCGGCAATTTCTTTTTCCTATGACCTGCCGTTAAAATGTTCCTGGTTTGAATTGCATAAGCTTCCGATATGCGCGAAAAAATTTATAAAGCTTTAAACTTGCAAAAGCCACGAAAACGGCAAAATTAATTATTTTATGTTTCTATTAGCGATACAACTTTAATGAAATCCTGAACTAACGGGAAAAAAATATTAATGGGTAGTGATTTTGTTAATCTTCCAAGTGTGCATAAGTTTTGCCTTTATTTGTTCAGTTGCCTTAAAACATAGACCGCCTAAAGGTGGTCGTGGGCAGGTGGGTACGAAAAATACTCTACGCAAACAGATGCCGCGTATGAAAAGTCACGGTTTTCGAGCTTCATGTGCAATTTTCTCAAAAACTAAACAACGAATTGAAACGAACTTTTTTTTTATATTTTCTTGGTAGTAAATATTAGGAAATGAATTTTATAGATTTTGAGATTTGTGCACAAACCACAAGCTGAGATAAAAAAAGAAGGAAAATGTTTCCGTTTCCGTTTGTAGCACAATGTGGGGCAGTTAGAGCCAAGTTTGTCCAAGGCTGAGAGAAGGTGGTTGTGATAATGATGAAAGAGTCCATGCGGACAACACTGGCGCCATAATGAGTTGAATTAATGAGGAGGAACAAGAAATGACAGAACCTGACTCTTCCAGACCCGCTATAATTGTGTGCTATGTGGTATATTAAATTAGATGACTAGTACTTATCTGGTTTTCTCCTTCCTTTGTTTGTATGGTCGTCTTGTTCGTCTATCATCTTACTTTGAACCTCTTCACGGCTCCACGCCGTCCTCTCCATCGTTGTCACCAGTGCAGTCATCTATGACTGATCTCTTGCCGCCCCTCGCGAGTCGCGACAACATTATTGTTGCCCTGAGGAGAATCGATAGAGATCAGGCAGAAAAAGAAAAGAAAAGATAAGAAAAGGGCAAATTTTAGTCAGCTTGTCAATTGCAGTTTTCGGGTTAGTTAGTATCACTGGTTCTATATCTACCCATGCCCTGTTCTATTACCAACTAAGTACTCCCTAAGGTGACTACCTGTCTCTCCATTTACCTATTCTTTGATATCCCTGGTTCTGAGATTTTGTGTTTATCTATGTCCTATTCTGTTGCCAAATAACTACTCCCTGTGGTGACTACCCATCTCTCCATTTACCTATCCAATACGGCCAGCTGTTGTGTTTTTATTGTATACCCGTGCTTTTTGTTCCTTAAAAACCAGAGCCGTTCCCCTGCATGCCATTATTGCGGCTAGTAAGGACTGTATCGAAAAGTAATTAGCAACTTTGAAAATGATTTTACTCAAAAATGGGTGAAGTAATTTTAAATATCTTCAAGTTTCAAGAGTTGTGCAATCGGTTTGTTTCGATTATTTTTTTACTTTTCGCTATGCCTCGGATTGATCTTGAAATCAGAAAAAAAAATTCTGCGCACTTGGTGCACTGAAAACGGTGTTTTTATCAACCAAATCGCAAAACGGTTTAAAGTGCACCACACAAGCGTAAAAATATCATCGATAAATAAAGAAGAGTTATCCGTGAAGGATCTGCCTTGGTCCCGAAGAAAACCTGGCTCCTGAAGTAATAACTCATATTAAACGACACCGATTGGTAACAACGTCTTATTTGGCTAAAATACTTAAAAGAAGCATTGCGATAATTCAGTGAATCAAGGTCAGGAACTCCGTAAAGACATATAAGAATCATAAGGTATCTAAGAAATCCGGAAAGTAACAATCTCGAGCCTAAATAAGGTCACGGTAATTATAAACGGATAATAGACAACGGCAACAAGTACATTTATATGGACGACGAAACTTACGTCAAATAGGATTCAAAAGGGCTTCCAGGGCCGAAATTCTACACGAAATCGGCGGACGAGGTGGTGGACGATACCGACAGTACGATTACGCTGGAAAAGTTTGGACAGAAGGTTTTAGTATGGCATGCTTTTTGTACTTGTGGTCTGCGATGCGTATTTTCTTCACAAAGTGTGCAATAAATGCTCAAATTTACAAAGATGAATAATTGTAAAAAATATTGTGGAAAAATTTAACAGCAGCATCCAGGAAATGCACAAAAGCTAGTGTGCAGAATTTGCTGGGAGGAGTTTCATCAAAAGTGCGCTCATTCTTTAGAATCTAATATTTTGACTAATGTAAGCCATGTTATTGTTTCAAGTCGTACAGATCTTCAATAAACCGAAAACAAAAATTGAAATAATAATCATATTTCATTTTTATTCACGAATAGATGTTACTAAAGACTTTTCAATACAGTCCTTAGCTCGAGTTTTCGTTTTGTTGATACACGGATTTATTTATTATACTAGCTGACCCGACAAACTTCGTATTGCCACAAATTAACCTGTGTTGTACATAAATCATGAATCTCGGATGATCTTTGTCACTTCTCGAGTTTTGCAAGCCCCTCAGTGGGCGGGGCTTCCGACGGCGGGTCACCGGCAACACTCGCGACCGGCTCGTCCTGAATGATCTAGTGTTACTATAGATAGTTTTTGTGGTCTTGTTATTGATTAATGTTTTATGGAAGAGTCTCGAATTTCTCGAGTTGGATTAGTTTTTGAGTTTCGCAAAAATTTCTGCTTTATTGGTATGAGAGTCCATATCCCCCTACCACAGGGGTGAGAGGTCTCTAACTATCATAAAATAAATTCAAGACTCAAAAATCTCCTACATGCTAAATTTGGTTCCATTTGCTTGATTAGTACTCAAATTATAAGGAAATTTGTATTTCATTTGTATGGGAGCCCACCCTCTTAAAAGGGAATGGGGTCGTAATACACCACAGAAAAATTCTGCCATCTAAAACTCTCACATGCCAAATTTGGTTCTATTTGCTTGATTAGTTCTAAAGTTATGAGCAAATTTGTATTTCGTTTGAATGGGAGCCCCCCCCCCCCTCATAAAAAGGTAAGAAGTCCTAATTCATCATGGGAAAAATGGTTGCCTCCAAAAACACCCACATGCCAAATATGGTTCCATTTGCTTGATTAGTTCTCGAATTATGAGGAAATTTGTATTTCATTTGTGTAGAAGCCCCCCCTCTTGAAGTGTGGAAGGATCCTAATTCACCGTAGAAAATATTTTTGCCTCCAAAAACCTCCACATCCCGAATTTGGTTCTATTTGCTTGATTAGTTCTCGAGTTATGGGGAAATTTGTATTTCATTTGTATTGGAGCCCCCCCTCCTAATGTGGGAAGAGGTCCTAATTCATCACAGAAAAAATTCTTGCCTCCAAAAACACCTACACGCCAAATTTGGTTCCATTTGCTGGATTAGTTCTCGAGTCATGAGGAAATTTGTATTTCGTTTGTATAGGACCCCCCCTCCTAAAGTGGGGAGGGGTCCCAATTCATCATTGAAAAAAAAATTGTCTCCAAAAACACACACATGCCAAATTTGGTTCAATTCGCTTGATTAGTTCTCGAGTTATGAGGAAATTTGTGTTTCATTTGTACAGGAGCCCCTCCTCTTAAAGTGGGGAGGGGTCCTAATTCATCATAGAAAATTTTTTTGCTCTCGAAAACCTTCACATGCCAAATTTGGTTGCATTTGCTTGATTAGTTCTCGAGTTATGAGGAAATTTGTATGGAAGTCCCCCCTCTTAAAGGGGAGAGGAGTTATAATTCCTCTTATAAAGAGGGGAGGGGTCTCAGTTCACCATAGAATAAATTCTTGTCACCAAAAAAAACACCCACATGCCAAATGTTGTTCTATTTGCTTGATTAGTTCTCGAGTTAGGAGGAAATTTGTATTTCATTTGTACAGGAGCCCCCCCTCTTAGAGTGGGGAGGGGTCCTAATTCACCGTAGAAAATTTTCTTGCCCTCGAAAACCTTCACATGCCAAAGTTGGTTCCATTTGCTTGATTAGTTCTCGAGTTATGAGGAAATTTGTATGGAAGCCCCCCCTCTTAAAGGGGAGAGGAGTTACAATTCCCCTTATAAAGAGGGAGGGGTCTCAATTGACCATAGAATAAATTCTTGTCACCAAAAACACCCACATGCCAAATTTGGTTCTATTTGCTTGATTAGTTCTCGAGTTATGAGGAAATTTGTATTTCGTTTGTATAGGAGCCCCCCCTCCTAAAGTGGGGAGAGGTTCTTATTCATCATAGAAAACATTCTTGCCTCCAAAAACACCTACATGCCAAATTTGGTTCCATTTGCTGGATTAGCTCTCGAGTTATAAGGAAATTTGTATTTCGTTTGTATAGGAGCCCCCCCCCTCTTAAAGTGGGGAGGGGTCCCAATTCATCATAGAAAAAAATTTTGTCTTCAAAAACACACACATGCCAAATTTGGTTCCATTTGCTTGATTAGTTCTCGAGTTATGAGGAAATTGGTATTTCATTTGTACAGGAGCCCCCCCTCTTAAAGTGAGGAGGGGTCCTAATTCAACATAGAAAATTTTCTTGCCCTCGAAAACCTTCACATGCCAAATTTGGTTCCATTTGCTGGATTAGTTCTCGAGTTCTGAGGAAATTTGTATGGAAACCCCCCCTCTTAAAGGGGAGAGGAGTTATTATTCCCCTTATAAAGAGGGGAGGGGTCTCAAATTACCCTAGAATAAATTCTTGTCACCGAAAACACCCACATGCCAAATTTGGTTTCATTTGCTTGATTAGTTCTCGAGTTATGCAGAAATTTGTGTTTCATTTGTATGGGAGCCCCCCCTCTTAGTGGGGGGAGGGGTCTCTAACCATCACTAAAACCTTTCCTGGCCCCAAAAACCTCTACATGCAAATTTTCACGCCGATTGGTTCAGTAGTTTTTGATTCTATAAGGAACACAGGACTGACAGACAGACAGACAGAAATCCTTCTTTATAGGTATAGACTACGAAGAATATGGAACAAATGCGGTATAGCGGCGGCGCGGTGCTTGTTCGGGTTATTCCTCCCGGTGACGGTAATTGCCTTTAACACCGCCCAGTTAGCATCGAGGTACGATGCTGGTCCAACAAGTCAGTCGTCGTATGTTCGAATCTCGGCTAGGCAGTGCTTGCTAGATAGAGTTAGTAGGATAGTTGCACTGGCCCTGTAATTTTCCTGTACTCTAACAGCCTGCTGCGAAGTCTGTCGATAAAGAAGGGTAATATCTAAAGACGGTATAAACCCAAGGCTTTGCTTTTTTGGTAATTGCCTTTTTGCAGCAATCGTGCAGCAATGGGAAGTGGTTAAGCGCTTATATCATACTCAAGCGCAACCGGAATGATCTACATGATATGGAGCGTGGTAGGTTAGTGAAGTTGATAGCCCTCTGTGAAGATGGTTTTAAAGCAATAAGACGTATAGAATACTCATCCGATTCAACAGATGCAAGGAATAGTGATGCGTCTTCTTCGCAATCCAACGCTTATACTCATCATGTGGGTGATGGAGAAGGGCATGAACCTGAAGCATTCTGGTGGACAGGGAGTCTCGGATCCAGTGGATGCTGAGTCTCTTGATGTACCATTGCTTTTAAAAGGGAGGACTGTCAATAACAAGATTAGAATTGTACGGCCAAAATACTACGGGCACATTTTAAGAAATGGGAGAGATGGTATTCTGAGAATCGCCCTTCGCTATCGCCTGAATGAACCTAAAAAACTTGGGCGACCTGCCTTTACCTGGCGAACCACGCTCCGTCAAGATATAGAACGATCGGGAATACCAGTTGGCGTTTGGCAGGAGTGGGCAATAGATCACAAAAATGCACAGATGGCTTTTGACAGATGGAGACAGATGGAGGCCGTAAAGCTCTTTGATAAGTTTGTTGAGTTCGATCACTACGACAACAGCGAAGCGAAGAGGAAGAGGAGTATTCTGACGTAAAACTGTTACCGTCCGACTTTGAGGGTTTTTCTGACAGCAGCACGTCAGTATTAGAAGGGTTTTTGGGAGATGAGTAGCACCCCTCGGTTATTTGTGTTATATAGTTTCTATTGATATATAATGTACATTTTGTATTTAAAAAAAAATACTATTATTACACGCATGTCAACCGAAATATACTTATAAATGCACTTGTGTGTATATTTTTATCTCTGTGCGGCTCTTAATCGTATGACAGCCACAATTTTTATAGCATTTCCATAAAAAAGTCTCGATCACGCAAGTAGGGCCCATATATTACTTTTGAGCATTCATTCTGGCTGACGATAATTTTCGCCTAGCCTCAAGGAGACATCGAGGCTTCCCTATAATATGTTTAATTTGATCAAGTTTTTGCATACTTCATAATATGCTCGATGCCATCCTCTTAATTAATTACGGGCTAAGCAGTGTACTAAGCTCCGCAGGTTTCGATAGTCAGCATGCAGAACAACTGCATCTATTCATGAATGAAAAATGAAACTCATGAATTGCTGTAAAAGTAAAATTGTGAAAGGTGGGTAGGATTTGGTTTCTCTTTCCAGTAAAACCACTGGGACTACTTGTGAGAGACTCAAGAAGTACCAGCACTCCGCCAGGAAACTTACTAAAGCTCTCCCGGTGGCTTCAAGTTGACCAGACCTGATTTTAGAATCTGGTCTGCTCAATTCCGCTCAATTTATGACACATACTACCCATAAAGCTAAAACATGCAATACTACAAGCTAGACATATAACTACATTGGGCTTAGGGTTGTGAGTACCGACAGGATTTTTGAGAACCGGTATTTCGGTACTGGAAGGATTAGTACCGGTAATACCGGTACTGGTACCGGTACCCAAAGCTTTAAAAAGAAAATCCTTGTTCTTTGAAAAATCTACTAATACTTTTATTTGTGGTCCAATTCTTAAGTCACTTCACCTCACCTTGCAGTTACCATTTCATTTGTACTGTCACTTAGCTAACAGGAGTCACCCAAGTACTTTCAAAATCGCTAATTGTGTTCTCATCTAAGATCTATGAGAATAGGGCCCTTGTAAAAATGATTCCGAACGACACCTGGCGAAAGTCGGGAGGCTACGATGGGTCGGCAATGTTGCAAGGATGACGGATGACTGTGCACCGAAATCTGTTCTTTTCAAAAACCCCACCGATACCATGAATAGAGGGGCCCAACGACCAGGTTGAAGCCGACTTCGAGAAGCTCAATGAATTGGTGACAAGTAGCCTAGGACCAAGTACAGTGGAGACAAGTTTTTGATACAACACGCCCCCGGTTGTATGGTGCTAGAGGAGAAGCTTGCAAAATTCAACTGAATGATGCACAGAATATTCAATGTACTGTTCACCATGCGAAAACGAATCTGCCAGACGCTGAAAATGCTTTCTCAGAATGTATCGCTGAAGGACAGGCTGTAATCAGGGTACCGAAAAGCATACTTGCTCTTCAATCCTTGAGTTACATCGAAGCGAATTCATTCCGCAGAGTATTTTGGTGTACAGGTCTAATCGAGCTCCTTAAAGCTTGAACTGCTATAGGCGTCGGAAGTCCGTACCAATTTTTCCTTCATGATCAGCTAGTCATATTCATTCCAATAACTAGCGCTCAACAATTTCCTCAATCTCGTTACTGATGTTAAATTGTTGTAGTAACTCATCCGCTAGCTTTATCAAAATATAGCGCGTAGTTTTATAAATTATTTTAAAATTGTTATCTTCGATTTTAAGGCCGAATGTTAGAAAACATGCATAAATGATCAGTACCGAAAGTACCGGTTTTCTCTTGTGCCAGTACCGGTATTTCGGTACTGGAAAATCAGCCGGTAGTACCGGTATTCCCAGTTCCGGTACTCCCGGTATACCAACCCTAATTGGGCTACTAAGTTAGATTACATTCTACACATAAAACTAATAAGCGGCTGTTGAAGACTGGACAAACAACCTACCCATGGGAGGGATTCTATAGCAAGTGCAAATTAAAAACTTAATAAATCGTAAGCAAAAGGCCCACACATTGTCAAAAAAACACGAAAGTCCAGATAATTTGGAAAGTTATTTGAATATCAACTTAAGCTGGCCATAAATATTGCAATTAGGGAGTACAATCTTAAGACGGAATATGAAATCAAAGCTCGTCAGTAAGAATTATCTATGTACTCCATGCTGCGCCAAGTCAGAGAAAGAGATCCGGCATCTGAGAACAATAATCGTGCCGATTAACCGAATCCTGGTTCTCGATGCCAGATGAACAATCGGAAAGCAGTGGATAGCTCAGAACAGTGTTAAATACAAAAATATAATGAGACTGCAACGTATAGATGATGCAACCGCCGTGCAGTTCTCCAATCGAAACGCTGTTGGGGACACATACTCTACCTTGTACTTACATACCTGCTATCCCCGCTACCAACCTCAGTTTGCCGGTCCCACCTTGTATTTGGCATCTGTTCTGATCAAACTTTCTTTCTTACTTTCTTGGGCCACTCTTCTTTCTTCTAGTTCTTGTTTCTAGATTCTTCGTCGTCAGCGTCTTCTATCCTCTCGATGACCTGAAATACCTTCGTTGCCTCTCACACACATTAATGCATTGTGGAAGACGAGGTAAAAGAGAAAATAAGAAGAAATGGGATTTTCAATCAGTTTTGGTTGGTATATTATTCAAAATAAAAAAGATGATCTGGTCGGCGTGCGAGACAGTGTTCTTCAAATCTAGATCCCAAGAATCACTAAAGTCTTGACTTGAGTGGATGTAGAATCTTAAAACTCTGCCCACATAAGAGACTAAATAAGAGGCAGAAACAGAGACAGAGCACCAACTTGCACAAATGTGTGTACAAATGTGTGAGCCATACAACACAGAAAATAGCAGCTAAGGCTTGTTCGCGACAAAATTTGGACACCCCTAAACACACACAGCTTCGAAAATACATTAACAATGAGTGAAATATTTTGCAGAGTGGTAGACGTATGTCTGTTCTTTCTGAAAATATAACACTTGTTTAAATTAAAGGCGCTCAGCGTAAAATGGCGTCGAAAGAAGAAAGCGAAAGCTCAGCGAAAGAAGGCGTCGGATGAAAATCCGGATCTCTCGTTAAGAAAACTTGGCAAAAAGCTTGAATTTCCTCCAAGCACTGTTCACAGTGTTTTAAAATCGTTCGATTACACGCTTGACAACAGCTAGGAAGAAGGGAAGTAAGTGAAACAAAAACAGATCTGAGAAACCACTACAAGGCAAGGATGCGAAGGTAAAACAAATATATCGGAGGAGACCAGATCTTTCTGTACGTACCATTGCTCATAAAATAAAAATATCGCCAACATTCGTGCACACCTCTAAGCCACGACAAAGCGTGAAGTCTTTCAAGGTGAGGACTGTGCCAAACCGTAATGATAAGCAAAATACGACGGCCAAAACACACGCCCGTAAGCTTTATCGCGAATAATTAACGAAGTTTTCATGCGTTATAATGGACGATGAATGTATGTATTCATGTATGTATGTGGGTCATTCCACGGGAAATTTACATTTACGCTTCTCATTAACCCACGCGCTGAGACATAAGAACTTATAACTTCCAGAGTTTTCATTTCTCCATTTCCAAATTTTGCATACTTCTTCGAGAAAGATGAACAAATATTTTAAAATTAAAAAAATCGAGAAAAAAAAGTTCCAGCTTTGAAAAAATTACCATTGTTTTTAAAAATGCACTATTTAACTATTGAAAAACAATCGAGAGGAGGTATGGTATACCAATTTTTAAAGCTTGTGGAATAGTGAACACATAGAAGAAGTAGAAGTAGAAAGTCATTTTTTGATATGTTATGTAACTATGTTTACAATCAGTATTAAAAAAATAGTGTTTTTTTCGGATTACAATACTTTAAAAAATCATATCTTGCGAATTCCAACAGTAACATCGAAATACAAAAATACGTGTCGATTTTTTTTAACAAAGAACGTAAAAAAAATATTCCGGAGAAAAAAAATTTGACTAAATTTCCCGTGGAATGACCCATGTATGTATATTTACACTGCCATGAAATGGAATGGCGTTGCAGAGCATTTTAGGACAAAAAAGAAAGTCAAGTTCCCCAAAAAATATTTAGTATGGCAGGCCATATGCAGCTGTGGTCAAGCAAGCAAAGATGTTTTGGAATGGTACGATGCTAATGGAGTCCATATTGTACCGAAGGAGGCGAATCCACCTAACTGTCCAGAGTTACGCCACATCGAGCGGTATTGGGCTTTGGTGAAGAGAAAGCTGTCCCAGCACAAACAACAAGCAATAACTATAGATAAATTTCGAAAACCTTAGACAAAGGCAGCTAAATTGATTGCCAACAAGTCTGCACTGACCCTCATGGCAAGGGTAAACTCCAAAGTTCGCCAATTTTTCATGCAGACCAAATAAGTAATGTTAATTTGTTTGATAATTATTAGCGATACACACATAAATGATATAAAATTGTTTCATGGATTGAACTTCTAGCAAATTTGTTTTATTGCAAAATTGAGGTGTCCAGATTTTGTCGCGAACAAGCCTTACTAAGCCAAATCTTTCAAGTTTATTTTCACCGGTTAATTTCTCTTTTTTGGGCAAAACTTCACTTTTATCTCACTCATTGCACTTAACTGAAATGTTCTAAAACAGTTTCAGCCACAATTATATTGAAATTACACTTTAACCCTTTATAAGGCAGTGGCAACTATATCGCCACCAACAAAAATTTTTTATTTTGCTTCTATAATTATATTTATGTCATTATAGCCGTGAAACAAATATTTTTCGTTGGTGGCAAAATAATTGCGACGGCCTTATAAAGGGTTAAAAGAAATAAAATGCCGCACCTCAGTATAGTGCACAAAAAACTCTGGAACTACAAAAAAAAACTAATAGAGTAAGGAGGGGTACAAGTGCGATGAGGGTAAAAGTGCGATTCAATGATTTATCAGTGCGGATTCCGAGTAAATTGACTACATTGGCATGGATGGGTGAGTACTTTGACAGCTTAAATCTATCATAAACATTTGTTGTTTGCGAAGCATAGTTGCTGAGTTATGGGTAAATGTTATTTTAGAACGGTTTTGATGTAATATTTCGTTGTACGGCAAATACGATACGATATATCAATAGGAGGATATTACTTGTTGACAAATTGTAGCAGCGTTTTACATCACTCAGATATCTCTCTTGAAATTGCGGTGAGAAGAATTTACAAAATATATTTCGCTTTTCCATAATTTAATCAAACCCCGCCAAGCGCCTAGTGGGGCAAAAGTTCGATTTACTGACGGGGTAAAAGTTCGATTCTTGGATCGAGAATCTAACTCATTTTACTAACGGGACGACGACACTATGCAAGTCCTTGCAACTTGTAAGGCACTGCGCGCGGTGCTGTTCGTTTGTCAGCGTTATAGCAGCGATTCTCAACGGAGTTGTTCGGGGAAAGGTTTCGTTTCTATCACAGAGCGAAAAAATTCCAATTTGTTTCAAACGAAATTTTTATAATCACCTAAAAATATTTTCGTTTTAAAACGAAATTCTATTTGAATCAAGAAAATAACAGTTTTAAATTAAAAGTAAAGTATTGTCAAATTGAGTTTTCGATATAACATTAAATACTTCATTTCAATCATACATATCAGTTTGAAACAAAATGAAATTTCTGTTTGTGCGTAAAACAACCATAAATGTGGTTGAAACTATATTTTTACCTTTGTTATAGAGTAAGGAGGGGTAAAAGTGCGATTTAATGATTTATCGGTGCAGATTCCAAGTAAATTGACTACATTGGCATTAATGAGTGACTACTTTGACAGCTTGAATCTAGCGTAAACTTTGGTTGCTTACGAAGCATAGTTGCTGAGTTATGTGCAAATGTTATTTTAGGGCAGTTTTGATGTAATTTTTGACGTAGGACTACGTATTTGTTTACAATCTGGGACTGGGTAGCACTTTGTGAAAACGAAAATAGAAGTGTAACGTTGGAATGAAAGATTTCAAATGCTAATTACTACTAAACTACTGAACGAAACAGAACAATTTATAAGTCGTTGGAAAGATAAAATGATCAGCAAATTAAAAAAGAGGGAGAGAGAGCAATTTTATGGACGGCGTAAGAGGGGGGGCTCCTATACAAATGAAACACAAATTTCCTCCTAATTCGAGAACTAATCAAGCAAATGGAACCAATTTACTTTATGATGGTTTGAGACCCCTCACTCCTATGGTAGGAGGATAAAGACTCTCATACAAATAGAACAGAAATTTTTGCGTATGTGCCATATTTTTTGCTATGTAACAAGCCGTAGGCTGTGAAAGTAAACTAGTAAAACCTTCTCGGAGCAAAAGACAGTGAATCGACGCCGTTAACTTACGTACCTGTTGCCATTCATGTCAAAAGAGAAGGACATTCGAATGGCACGTCATAATTGCGATGAACGTACTTTGGCTTTAATGTTATTTGTAACTAATGGTCCTTTTAAAGGTCACAAGCGAGTAAAAGTAAGATTTATGAAACATGTCAAGCTACGCATAATCATATTTAATGCAATAATCTGTGGGCTGGTCATTAATTACTATTTCAACCTTTATGATGCACACAAGTGATTTTTAAAAGAAATCTCTATGTCTCAATAGTTGCAGGCGTTGTACTTATGAACCCCCGCCCACGTATTTTCAAAGCCACCATTGCATTCAATGAAGACTTGAATCTGAATATTTCGCTCTCTTTTAAACATTTATTTAGCAAATGTTCGTTCATGCCAAATCGATCAAATTTGGTAATTGCAATTTGATGATTCATTTTATCAAATGCTGCAGATAAGTCTGTGTATATCGCGTCCACTTGATGACCATCCTCAATTTGGCGTGTTACAAACGAAGTGAAGGAAGTCAAGTTGGTTTTTGTAGATCGTTTAGGCATAAATCCGTGCTGATCCGACGAGATGTAGTGATTATATCTCTGGGCAAACTCCTGGAGAATAATCAACTCGAACAGTTTAGAAGTGGCACTGAATGCAGCTATACCCCGGTAGTTCGAGACTACTCGTTTACAACCTTTTTTAAAGACAGGAAAAACATATGACTGTTTCCTGCAGTTTGGAAAAATGTCTGTTGCCAAAGATAGGTTGAATACCGCTGCAAGCGGTGCCGCTAGCGTCTCCATACAGCGTTTCAGAATGATTGACGGGATACCGTCAAAGCCATATCCCGTGGAGAATTTTAGTCTTCTTTCAGCTGACGTAACTATGTCAATGGAAATAACAAACTGCGACAAAGGTACAGAAAGTCGAGGAACATTTTCGATGGCGACGGCTACATCCTGCAGTTCGAGATGTTCATTGGTAAAAACGTTATTGAAATAAGAACGGAACAAGTCGGCAATGTCAGCGGTGGAGTCGGCTTCGAACAGACCATTGGACATCGTAGAGGGTAATCCCGATCCTTTACGTTGCTCATTCACGTAGCGCTAAAAACTTTTTGGGTTTGCCTTGAGACGGCGTTGCAGATTGTTCTGATGGACGTTATACAGGTGATCATTGAGTTGTTTATAGGTAGTATTTATTTCTACGTATCTTATTCTCGTGGCATCAGTGCGATATTTGCTGTGTCGTCTAAGGGCTGCTCGTTTAATCGTTTTAAGGCGCTTGGGATCAGCGTTCGCCCAGGCTGGTTTAGGCGGCACGCGCTTAGACTTGACGGGCACGAACTGGTCGATAGCATATGTCAGTATGCTAGAAATGGTCGATGCAGCGAGACTAGCGTCGTGATCGCAGAGTTGTATGTAACATTTATCAAAGTAGTAACATTGCATACGTTCAATTTTCAAAAGATTGTGCATTTGAAAACAATTTAACAAAATCAAGACCACAAACTATTGCTTTCCTGCTACCTTACTGATATTAAAGATTGTTTTTATTATCCATAGTTTCCCACGTTGAAAGGATTTTACCAATTCAATCCTATTTTATCAACAGCACATCTTTCCACTACACTTCTAATGAAACGGCAAGCATGCGTATTCATACAGAGCCGTATTATAACCGAACACTATGGCTGTAGCACATTTTTCCAACACAATTATCAAGTTTGCCGAGGTTTAATCGTCTCGCAGTAAAGAATTTGCGATCTGTTGGGAAAACGAACTTGTGTCTTTTTTTCTGGCACACTTCCCTAACACAGACATCAAATTAGACTAGGTTTAATCGCGTTCGTAAGAAATCTGTTGGCACGAGGGGGCTTTGTTACTCTTTCTGACGTACCTCCCAAGCAAGGACATCAAAATTGTCTAGATTGAACCGCGGTGTTAAGAAATCTTGTTGTAATGAGGAAAATGTCACTTGTTTTGTCTTACTTGTTGACCAAACTCGTGACTTTAGTCATGACCTTGAAATGCGGTCAGGCATATATTAATATTTTTTTGAAACGATGATTCTACAATTGATGAAGGGACGGTAAGGGAGAAGGATTTTTTCCGGGAATGAAGGGGAAGGGTGGAAAGGAAGGGGGGGGGGGGGGGTAATAGGTAGCTATGCTTAACAAGTTGTCGTTGTGACTCCTATCTTTTGTCCAATGCTGGAAGGTGCATGGGTCAAACCAAGCTGTAATCAGAGATTATAACCGGATTTGAACCCACAACACCTGCCAGGGCGTGTCGCTCACTGGTACCCGTGTACCTTTGAACCACAGAGGCGCTGGACAAAAGAAGTCTGCACAACCCCCCTTATTATTAACCATAGCGACATGGGTTGGTCTATTTTTAGACACAAATTGTGCCTCTTCCTCCACCTATTGTAGAAACCACCGTCCGAGAAGTTTTAATCTAACGTGTTTTTACTTTCAGGACGACGACACTATGCAGGCCCTTACGACTTGCAAGGTACTGCGTGTGACGCTGTTCGTCCGAAAGCGTGTTAGTCCGCGTTTCTCAGCGCGGTTCTTCGGAGAAAGGCTCCGTTCCTATAACAATTGACCAAACTCATGACTTTAGTCATGACCTTGAAATGCGGTCAGGCATATATTAATATTTTTTTGAAACGATGATTCTACAATTGATCAAGGGACGGTAAGGGAGAAGGATTTTTTTCCGGGAATGAAGGGGAAGGGTGGAAAGGAAGGGGGGGGGGTAATAGGTAGCTATGCTTAACAAGTTGTCGTTGTGACTCCTATCTTTTGTCCAATGCTGGAAGGTGCATGGGTCAAACCAACCTGTAATCAGAGATTATAACCGGATTTGAACCCACAACACCTGCCAGGGCGTGTCGCTCACTGGTACCCGTGTACCTTTGAACCACTTTCCTACCTACCACCGATCGATTGGTGTAAGAATATTGAAAATCGATCGGAAAACCGTTGAGCTATTAGCGCTCAAAACCTTTCATTTTTCGTGACGCACGCATTTTTCGATTTTTTGGAATGACACCCTAACTCAAAACTTAGGTATCCATTAGGTGGAAGAGGGCACGAATGATGACCGTAGAATAGCAAAATAAGAAGTCAAGTACAAGCCGTTTATCAACACTTACGGCTCGTTTTAATGCAATTGACTAAATGTATTATATTGTTACGTTATATGCGCATATATTGCTGCCTTTAATGCTGTTTTACGTTACAACTGCTTCCGAAAAGACAAAATACAATTGTTTACAAAAGTTTAAAAAATTAAATTAAAAAACTTGTGCGAAATGACCTAATTAGCTAACGAATCTGTGTACTTATATATGTTTTCTCTTCCAGGTGACAGTATAGAGGAAATCACCGGGTATGGTACAATGAGACCACGAAATTTAATTAGTAGCATTCTTGGGCAAACACCGGTTAAATCAAAAAGCTTGGCCATTTCTAATCCTCATGATTTTCGTCAAGTAATTCAGAATGCATAATCTATCTAACTTATATAAATATGATATGCTTACATTTTTCAGGTTTCTGCCATTATTGATGTTGACATTGTCCCAGAGACATGCAGAAGAGTTCGCTTGTTAAAACATGGTAGTGACAAACCGCTCGGGTTTTACATTAGGTATGCGAATCCGACAAACAGACTTCGATTGTTAATTGTCAAATTATTTTCTCAGGGATGGTACCTCAGTTCGAGTTACCGCCAACGGTTTAGAAAAGCAACCTGGCATATTCATATCCCGTCTAGTACCTGGTGGTTTGGCGGAAAGTACTGGCCTTTTAGCTGTGAACGATGAGGTGCTAGAAGTAAATGGAATCGAAGTAAATGGTAAAACACTGGACCAAGTTACGGACATGATGGTTGCCAACAGTTCGAACTTAATAATTACGGTTAAACCTGCTAATCAAAGAACACTGGCCCCTCCTAGACGTGGTTCATTTTCGAGAAACAGTCAACTTTCTGGAGGTTCTCATCAGTCACACCACACTACTGGATCAGAAGAAAATGATCAAGACGACCAAGACGAAATTCGTGACCTTACCGGTGCAGCCACTTTGGATGAGAACACTCTTATCACGCAAAAAGATGGTGTGTTGCATCTTTAGATTAAGCAGTCATTCTGTTTATTTTGTGCATTGCCAAAAATGCTGCTTCGAAATATTCGTTAAAACTAAAATAGGTATACAATTCGATTATGTCTCCATAGGAAATGGCAACCACAGATCAATTGGGTCTTTTCAAATATGTTTTAAATTTATTGCAAATATCAGTATTTAACTAACCATTCCTACCCCTGTCACTTCACACATTTTCGTTAAATGTATGCTTCGTTGATTACTTGTAAAGTTAACTGTAAAAATCCGCATTAGCGGAAACAGTAAAATATTTTTCTACATTTTACTATATTGCAAGTACCAGTAAAACTTCTTAACTTAATAATATTTATGAAAAACTTCATGGACAGTGTGATCACAGAAAGCAGATATCCAGGCAATAGGCAAAACGTTCGTCAAATTTAGTTAGGAACAATAGATGGTGGCGCTAAAGGTTAAAAGCACCTAAAATGTTGAGGTAGTGTAGGGTAGCCAGTTCTTTTTACCTTGCGCAAGCGCTATTGCATACAAACTTGTATAGAAACTAGTCAGTATGCTAACCATTTAATCCTGAAAGGAATAATGTAGTTGGGAATCTATGTGCCGACGCTCGTTTTTTAAGTGATTTGAATTGGATTTTTTATACAGGAAAACCCCGAAATATTTATTCCTGAATGATGGATATTTGTTCTCTGTTGCGTGGCTATTACTCTTCCAGTAGTAATTAGCGTGCGACACATACGGCTTTGTAGTTCAATGTAGAATTCCAGTGGCGTTGGTGTTTCATGGAAATTTCTATAGCAAACATGGAAATTTGAAATTGGTTTTTGTTGGCGGTGAATTATGCTCCAGTGTTACATCTGTTAGTCTGTGCTAAGCAGCAAACAGACAAATAGGTCCGCGCAGACTTGAGCTATTAGTACTTACCATTTCTGCGCGTGCCCTTGGGGCCTTTAGTTTGCGGCGATTCGCTTTATAGAGCTTGCTAAGCCCAATGCAAAAGGCTGTAGAAACTTATCGTCTTTCATCGAAACGTATGTTTTTTACCGAAGTATAACTGGAGGAAAACAAAAACAAAGCACATTTTAATGTGCAAAATCTACCAACAGCAACAACAAATCGCGCGTCGATGTGTGCGTACGGTAATCGGTAAATGTCAGCAAGCTCAATAAGGGTTGCTAGTGTGTGACTGTATTGGTGGTTTGTGTGCATCACGAAACACACTAGCAACCCTTACGCGCTATTTAACTCTGTTCAGAATAACCAAAAACGTATGTCGCACGTCGATTACTTTTCAACTGCAACAGCAATATTATGCTTAATGTGTCAATAAGTACACTTAAAGATGTGCTTTTTATTGGCTTTTTATTTGGCTTTGACGGAAATAAATAAAAAAAATCGGACCTTGCGCGCACTTCACGGACTTTTATGGATTGTGAGAATCAAAGCTATTTTACTCGCTCCTTTTTGCACAAAAATTACAATTTGCTATTACGATACCGCAGTATAGTGAGTTGTTAATGAGTGTAAAAGACCGAAATATGTTGAAAATAATTTTCACGCATTCAGCTATGGGCAGTTCTGTGAGTGTAAAAGAAGGCGGGTGGTGTCATAGCGAATCTTGTCGGAAACTCTATCAATGCGAATAACATTCAATATAGAAAACTTAGGCGCAATTTACAAATTACCGTATGGTCGCCATCTACCGCTCATTTAAAAACGATTCAAGCTTAATTTGTCCATAGCAAATCTAAATTGAAATCCATCAAACCCCAATTCGCGTCATAAGATACAGAAAACAATTGTGTTTACAAGAAAAATTTACTTTGTTTCTAAATATTTAATAATAGTGATTTAAAAAAAAGTAATGCAATCTCATGACCCCTTTTACCGCTCACTTTAAATATGATGATCCATTCACCGCCCATATGGGTGCCATTTACCGCTCATATTTTTTGCGGTTGCTAAATAAATAAAACCCGCGTCTTGACCCTTGTTTTGGGTTTGGCATTTATAGCGGAATAGAACACTAATATAAATACTGTTGACTTATTTCATGTTATTTAGAAGAATAGTTTCTAAATAACCAAAGCAACAAGTTCGCTTGAGCTAATAATTAATTTAGTCATTTGCGCTCGGTCTTGATAAAAACGCGATCAAAATGGCACGTTTCGCTCCTCACTATAAAGATTGTTTATTTTGGAAATGAGCTTTTATGAATATAGTGCAAATTTATGTTTAATTCGTATAAATAAACATACAAAATTATTGTTTGCCAATAGTTTTTATAATAATGAACCATTTTAAAAAGATATAAGCATTTTTTGTTTGAAATGAGCGGTAAATGGAGCTGAGCGGTGAATGGCGACCTTGGTATATTAACCAAACGGGTTATAGACGTGTATCATCAGTTTTATCTGCTGGTGAGTGTATGTGTGCTAAACTATCATAGCACATCAGTGTTTGTTGCGTCGTTCACAAAGGATGTTACCCCCCCCCCCCCCCCTGCCCCACTTTTTTAAACATTAGGCGTTTTATCGTACATTGCACATTGATATTTATCACTCCTTACATCTTCATCTTCGGTTCATCTTCGGCTATTGAATAATAGCTGAATACAAGCCGACAATTGTATTTTTTTTATATTTTTGTGATTAACCGTCCGAAATCACGTCAACCCCCCCACCTCCACTTGAAAGCAACTACTTGAAAGAATGTATGCGTGTGATTTTGAACCATGTCTTTGGTAAATTGACAGTGTGCACAGTGTTGAGTTGCGTAATCTTCGTATAAGCACAATGGGGGCCCTATTCTCATACAACCTCACCTGAATTTCGAAGGTGAAAATGCAATTTGCGATTCTGAGAGTCACCTAGTTGACTCTGGTCAGCCATTGACCGTACAAATCAAATGCGTGGCTTTCTTCCCACATTCATCTCACCTATATTTTTAAGTGAGGTGACTGTAAGAATAAGGCCCTGCATCATTGAAGTTGGTTTTAGACTCACTGCAGTTTGATATTGGCGCTAGTTCAACCACAGAGAACAGACATCCAAGCAAAAGGTTCCCACCGAAGTGGGAACACTTGGATTAAACGTATTTAAAATTAGTTGGAAAACTATAGTGATGATGTCGCTAAAAACGCATGAAATTCTACAATAACTCACAACAGCTTGCTTTTGGTGTAATGTTTATAGTCCATATAAGTCCATAGATACTAGCCAAAGAGGCAAGCTATTTTCAGTGTGCAAATCATTTAGTCTAGAAAAGAATCCTTTACTTGAGAAACTATAGTGGGGGGTCGCTCGCTAGTATAAATATTAGGTGATTTTAATTTGAAATTTTATCCAAGAATTCCCGAAGAATTTGTTTATGAATGGATGTCTGTTCTCTGTGTTTCAACTATATATTGAATCGTCTATCACTGTACACAGCCGTTGTAATTTCAAAACCAGTTTTCTTTAATGATCTATTAATATGTTTGCGTACGCATTCCGGAAATTTGCAAATAATCTGTCGGATTGCAGGAAAAAATATTAAATTTCTGGAACGCGATCACAAACATACCACTTGTATTTGGGCAATTGCATCTCCACTGTATTAGTATTACCCTTGTGCTTACGTTATTAAAAAATGGTTTTATATTATATTAATCTTATACTTGACATTAACATTGTTAACCCAGCAAATATTTATGATGAGTTCGTTTATTGACCTGGTTGGCAAATCGACCTGTAAACTATAATGCTAAACGGTTGAAAACTGCGTCCCTATGCTTTGACCACACTTGGATCATGAGTCGTAAAAATCGGGATGAACCAAGTCAATAACCGAATTCGTTATTTAATTTAAACTAGCTGGTTGCTATAGTTGCGAGATAAACTTGAATTTTTCTATAACTAGTTTTTATTACCGTTCAATTGACCAGTTATAAATAGAAGTTTACGCTCAATTGGTATAATACGCATCAAAACTCAAATTTTTCGCATAGGTTATTTAGATACTAGTGCCTTCAATCTTCCGAAAAGTAGATGAGATCCATTTTGATCACAGCAATTCAAAGAAACTATTAAAAATGCCTTTATTTGACCTTGAAAAGTTGCAAAGCACCAAGTGTCCGTTCTGTAATTTATACAGTGCACCTTATACTAAGCAATATCTTAGAAGTCTAGCTGCTCAATAGAAAAAAAAGTAAATTTCAATCGGTCAGACAAATAATAACAGTGAAGTGGCAGTCAAGGCAATAAAACCCGAAGTGTCTGCAATAAAGCAGATGCCAAAATCTAGCTTTGTGTGTATCATGTTTCGAATATATGGAAAACCTCGATGAAAAATATTGGCCTTGTTATACATATACCAAATAAAGTTGTTTAAAGTGGTGCGTCATATCGAAAAACGACTGCAGAAAAATGTTTCATATAATTATTAAAACAGTATGTAAAATCATTAACTGTTGCAGTATCAATTAATTAAATGTAAGTTTTACTTATACATTGCATATACTCTTTACTTTAAAAGTATATATCAACTTGAAAACTGTCGTTAGGAAGATCATAAATTATTTAGTGTGGACAGAAACTGAATAAATATTCGATATTTTATAGCACAATTTTTTCGCATTTCGAATGTGTCTTATGTCCCAATAACAGAGCTCAGAACTACTACACAAGCACTGGCGCTGGCATTACTGGTTTCTTACAGGTTATATCAGAGTCTATTAACTAATCCATAAATTAATACCAGGGACAGACATACAATTGTACCAGCGTTGTACCTGTACAGATGTATGTCTGTCAACGTGTACAAGGATAGAATTAAAATTAAATTTAAAAAAACAGCGGTAACTCTATTGAAGACTCGCTGTACTCCTGTCATAGCACGGTTTTGTCCGCGTTGGTTCGTTAAAATGATGTTTCCAGCATTGCGTCATTCCGCAGTGCCCTGGAACGTACGTTCAGATTAATCGTTCCCAAAATAGCAGGACAATCGACTCTTCCCTGCAACATATCAGCAGCAAACAAGGCTCTTGCGACGTTTCTTCGCACCTGAAGTGCCTCCAAATGGATCTCGAAACGGATCTCGCCATGGCAGATGACGGAGCGCAAAACGTAAGAAGCGGCGTTGAATCGACTCAATCCTGGCCATTCCGTTTTGATAATACGGATGCCAGACAATGGAAACGTATTCGAGAGTCGACCGGGCAGTATAATGTCTTGAGACAATACATGTTGGTGAAGCCTTTAGCCACAGACATAATTTTGTTTGTGCTTTAGCGATGCGGAAGACGAATCTAAGAGTTCTGAATGCTTTGTCCACAATGAGGAAATGTGTCGTCTAAACGATAACTGACTGTCCGAGATAACGCTGAGATCTTTCACTTGGTCTACACGTTGGATTTCAGTACCATCGAGCTTGTAGTTGAAAATCACAGGTTGACGGATTCGGGCGAAAGAAATAATAAAGCATTTTTCAGGATTCACGAGCATGTAGTTCAGGTTACACCAATCCATACAAGTGTCAAGTAGAAGACGGATTGCATCGACCTTGAAGTGAATCCTCAGGTCACAATCAGTTTACGGCCTGCCAGATAGGAATTAAACCAACGCAGCACACTTGCTATCAATATAGATGACGTCCGTTTAAGCACGATCCGCTAAGCTTTCCGCAATATATGATGTGAGACACAGGAGAGTTGTAGTGGTTGATCTACCTGCGATGAATGCATGTTGATCATCATTTAGGTTATGTTTGCAGTGGGACAGCAGAGGAGTCATGATTACAAGCTCGAATAACTTCGAAGTGACACACAATGATGAAATTCCACGGTAGTTATTGATATCTTTCCGATCCCCTTTGTTATGAACAGGAAACATATGGGCAGTTTTCCATATGGTACCAGATACTACAGTTCTCGCTTCAGTGTGTGAATGTATGTATGAGGGTAGCCACCATCACCTCAAGGGTTACCCATTGTATGCAAGTAGAATTACTGCAGAATCGAATTTATCTACCCAGCAGCTTTCATGTCAATGCTATTCGTGAAGGACCAAAAGGGGTTGGGTGGATCTATCAACAATGTCGCTTACATGGTTCCACGGGAATATAAGAGGCTTCTTCCAACATAGACCTCCGGTTTCTGGATACATAATTTCGCAGTGCAAACTTGCGTGATGATTTGTGCGCTAGAAGAGTGCGTCAAAATCCTCTCCGACCTTATATGACTTGGGCTGGTTACCACATCCCTCATCCAGTCTTCGATTTATTCCATACCCTGATGGTATATGGCCCTCTGGTAGTGTAATAAAATATGTGTTATATTGAATATACAATATATGACGATTACTAAATACAGCAAAAACGATTTTACCATTTAGATGAAATAAATTATATATGGGCAAAAATAGAACAATCTCAACAGCAGTCCTTCGAATGGAATAGAGTTGTATTATATGAGTTTCCATCATGAGTGCTTTCATTATTAAATTAATTTTTTTTCTTTTGGTGTCCATGAGCATTATTTAAACCTTTTTCAGCCGGAGTTTTCACTGTACAGTAGTGTGCTTCATGAGCTTCAAACGAATCAAATAATTCAAATAACTTATATTAAGCTTCAGCTTCTTAATTTTACTTTAATTAGGTAGTAAACTTTTTCAACGATCAAACTATCTTTTTCTATCACTACACTTTTTAGTTTGTTTTGATTCTCTTCCATCTACCGAACTGCTTACTTACTTAGGTGGCTTGCCGTCCTAAGACAAAGCCTGTTGAACAAAATTTCTCCATGTAACTCGGTTGAGGGCTACCGCTCTCCAATTCCTCGGACACCGAGTACTCTCCGCCAGATCTCGCTCCACCTGGTCTAACCATCTTGCTCGCTGCGCTCCTGGTCGTCTTGTTCCTACCGGATTTGAGGCGAACACCATCTTTGCAGGGTAGTTGTTCGGCATTCTTGCAACATGCCCTGCCCATCGCATCCGTCCAGCTTTAGCCACCTTCTGGATACTGGGTTCGCCATAGAGCTGTGCGAGTTCATGGTTCATCCTCCGCCTCCATACTCCGTTCTCCTGTACGCCGCCGAAGATCGTTGTTAGCACTCGTCGTTCGAAAACTCCGAGCACTCGCAGGTCCTCCTCGAGCATTGTCCATGTTTCATGCCCGTAGAGAACAACCGGTCTAATAAGCGTCTTGTACAGGGTGCACTTTGTACGGGGACTTAGTCTGCTCGACCGCAATTGCTTGTGGAGCCCATAGTAAGCACGACTTCCGCTGATAATACGCCTCCGAATCTCACGGCTGGTATCATTGTCCGCCGTTACCAGTGAGCCAAGGTAGATAAATTCATCGACTACCTCAAACTCATCGCCGTCGATCAATATACTACTGCCCAAGCGGTGTCGTTCGGCCTCAGTTCCGCTGGCCAGCATGTACTTTGTTTTAGACGTATTTACCTTCTATCTACCGAACTGACTGACGATATCAAGCGGCACTGCAGCAACAGGTACGCTAACCGCTGCGATGCGCATTGTTGTGTTGGTGTGCTGCCCTGCGGTGTCAACTTACCCCTGCCCGTAACATCCGGTAGTTCCTCTGGAAGCTCCGAATTTACCGTACTTCGGTCACCGCTAAGTTGGCTACGGCTCACCGGTACACCTTGGTGATCATGCGCACCAACTAATCTCACACTCGTCCGTCTGGTCCCAGAAACAGCCCTTGTACAAAACCTCAACTCCAGCTTTTCCGGTTCCTGCTTTCGATAATGAAGACGTCCCCCTTCAACAGCTCGTGTTTCTGTCTATCGATTGGTTAGACAGCATCAACCTTTCGACGGCGGGGACTGATGTTAACAACATCTTCTCGTCCTCTCCGACAACTGAACTGAGGGATGAGGTTCATCCCTTTGGAGTCCTTCTTCACTCTAGCCATGTCGGTCGTCCACTTTATTGTTAGTTTTTCGTGGACTCCAACAATGCCCAAGCGATCCGCAACGCTCTTTTCCACCAGGGTTACCAACGCTCCTTCGTCTAGAAAGGCCAAGACAGTGACGGACTTTTCCCCACAATGTAGGCTAACCGGAATCATCCGGAACAGCGTATCGTCGTTTCTTCCGAATGTGCGCACTGGTTCCGATGGCACCATCGATTGGATGGAGAAGTTCATTATGTGGTTGTCTGCAACCACCTACGTGCTACGTTACATTTCAACTTGAACTTACAATGCGCCGATCCGTGTTCGTTCAGACATACGTGGCGCAACTTCCAACGATTGACGACTTTCATCCTGTCTGTGAACGACAGGTTTTTGAAGTTCTGGCAATACCGCAACTGATGATCTGTGCGCTGACACACTTTGCACGGTTTCATGTTTCTATTTTCTTCGTCATCTGGCTTGACCTTCGGATATGCTGTGGTTGGATACTCCTTCGGCTTGCTTTGGGCTTTTCCCGATCGACTATCGTTGTTGGTTTTTCCGGCGGACTCGAACTCTATGCTGACATTCGCTTCGCAGGCATCCGACACTATTTCGGAGAGAAAATTGGTGAACGTACTAAGGATTACTTTCTTCTTCCCTCGTTTGAAGCGCATCCGGTCACGCTTGTCGTTATGCGGGAGCTTTTCAACCAGCTTTTGAATGAGTAGCGGATTGATCAAATGCTGTCTCAGATCCGCCGCCTCCAAATGTTCGCACAGCTGCTCGACGGCTATACCGAAGGGAATGAATGTGGCCAACTTTCCGGCCTTCGGTGGCTCCAGTTTGTGTACTTTCTCCAGTTGGTTCTGCAGGAGTTGTTCCGGACGACCAAGCCGAAGCCTTGCGATTACATTCGGAAATGATTTCGGTAGATGCAGCTATCCTCGAACCATCTCAAGAGCTTGACCTTTTAGGCATTCTTGTAGTCGCACAAGGTTTTCGATATCCGAGTACCCACAGCCTTCGTTGGACGCTTGGTACATTCCGAAGAATAACGGCCATTATTCCGGCTTTCCCGAGAAAATGATGATGATGATGATGATGGTCCCACCACATGACATACCCCCACAAAGGTTTGAGCAAGACGATATATCTATAAGATGACATAAAACATGAATAGATAACATGAAAGTAAAACCCATCATCACCATCGTGGTGAACATAGTAGTTAAAGTGTTATGACAAAAATGAAAAAAATACATAAATTGAAAAATATAAATATCGTAAATATAAATTTCAAACACAATGAGATAATTCATAAAATACTTCGTCAATTACAATCTTCTGTTCCTTAAATAAATAAATAATCTTGATAATAATAAAAAAGTAAATCACCTTAAAACAAAATGGTTCATCAAAAATTTATTTGCTTTATTCGAAACTTCGTCAATATATCAATAAATGAGTCTTAAAAGGCAGCTTTTACGTGTGAAATACATAGCCTTTTAAACTCTGCAAGTGTTGACGAACGTTAAATATGTGTCTTGGCATCGAATTGAAAACATTTAAAAATGAACACCATAGTCAAATAAACAACTCGCTGCTTCACTGACAACCATTGCAAAGCGTCCAGCATCAATATCGAAGAAGTAAATCTGGTACATCTTAAAATTAAACGCATTATTTTATTCTACACTATTTGTGTTTCGTTGGCCAAACATAAAATGGAAGGGGAAAAGTCTAGGTGAAGAGAGATGCTTGATTTGTATAGCTGTATTTTACTCCAAATTGTTAATTCGTTTTTCAATCGGCATAAAATTCCATACTTGGCATTTTTTTTGATGACATTGTCAATGTGAGCATTGAACTTTAGTTTGTCATCAATAATCACGCCAAGATATTAATTCTCCCGAACGCGTTCAATTGCCTCATCATCAATCATAACTGAGACATTTTCATTTTCATCGACTGCGCGAAATCACCATAAATTTAGTTTTAGTTATGTTTAATTTCAATTGCTTATACTTCAACCACCAACCATCTACCTACTTACTTTACTTACTTTACTTTTTCGGCGACAATCCGTTTATCGAATCCATGCCGAATTCAGGAGCCGTCTCCACATTACTCGGTCTTGGGCTGCCACTCTCCAGTCGACCCAAACACCCGCTGTTCTAGCATCCTCGTCAACAGCGCTCATCCAACGGGTACGGGGTCTGCCTCGAAGTCGTCGGCCTCTGTCGGGTTCTCTGCTAAATATGGTTTTCGATGGTCTCGCATCCAGCATCCTTGCTACGTGGCCAGCCCACTGTAGCCTGCCGTATTTTAATCGCTTCACAATATCCGCATCTTTGTACACTTGGTATATTTCATGATCCATGCGCCTGCGCCACACTCCTACGTCTAATATGCCGCCAAGAATTGATCGCAGGATCTTACGCTCGAAAACGCCAAGAGCTCGTCGGTCGTTCTCTTTCAACGTCCACGCTTCGTGGCCGTAGAGTACCACCGGGAGAATTAGCGTCTTATAGAGCGCGAGTTTTGTACGGAGTTGTAGGCTACGGGACCTCAGCTGGCTACGTAATTCGTAGAAGGCCCTGTTGGCAGCCGCTATCCGCCTTTTTTCTTCACGGCTCACATCCAAGGTTTACCAAGGTAAACAAATTCGTCGACCACTTCAAAAATATCTCCATCTATCACCACCGCAGTTCCAACACCCGAAGGGCTACCAAGCTCTCTACCAGCCACCATATACTTTGTTTATGAATAGAATTTATGATAACCCCTATCCTCCCAGCTTCCTTCTTAAGATGCGTGTACGCTTCTTCCACAGCTCTACGGTTAACACCGATGATATCGATGTCGTCCGCGAACCCTAGGAGCATATGAGATTTCGTAATGATGGTACCTCTTCTCTGCACGCCGGCCCTTCGAATAGCACCTTCCAATGCAATGTTGAACAGCAAGTTCGATAGTCCGTCACCTTGCTTCAAACCATCTAACGTCACAAACGAGTCCGAAGTCTCACTATCCTAAGTCCCGCTATCCTGACGCTTGATTTTGAACCATCAAGGGTAGTACGTATCAGGCTAATCAGTTTTGTTGGAAAACCATGTTCAAGCATAATCTGCCACAGCTTGTTTCGTTTAACTGAATCGTACGCCGCCTTGAAGTCTATAAACAGATGATGAGTCTGCAAGTTGAATTCCCGGAATTTATCGAGGATCTGTCGCAAGGTGAACATTTGGTCCGTCGTGGAGCGTCCCTCTCGAAAACCGCACTGGTATTCGCCAACAAAGTTTTCCTTTAACGGCCTCAGTCTGAGAAACAGAATGCAGGAGAGAATTTTGTGTGCAGAATTGAGGAGAGTAATATCTCGATAATTGCTGCATTCGAGTCGATGGCCCTTCTAACACGATTATAACACGGGCTGCCATCTAACATAATTATAACACTCTCTGCACTCGCGGTTATCTTTGTGCGCAACGAGGCGGACTACTCGCGACAGATTCCTGCCAGCAGGGCCTAAGCACTCCAATGACAGCCCATGGGTCCGAAAGGCCTAAGGGGTCATTGGAAGCGGAATGTCATCTATTAGCACAGCCCTTAGGTCCGGAAGGCCAAGGGGGCGCAATAAGAACTTCCTAGCTTAACGGTGGATAGGAATCAATTCTCTTCATTTATTCAAAGACTGTTCTATTTATACTCGAATTGTGACGATGGTGACATCGTCACAAATCGATATTTTGGAATCGATACTTGGTGGTTTACAATGTTTCTTAATGTTAAAACGAGATAGACTACCGAGACAGCAGGTATTGAAAAAAATGTTCTATATATTTAATTGTTCAATTGCGCTATTTAGGTAATGCTTGTAATGTGACCCTTGCCGAACACAGTTCGATGCCGGACCTCCAGCAGCGTGGTCAGCATAAAATGTGCAGCCGATCGACGGTGCTGGTGCTTGTGCATCGCGGCGGACGGAAGAGTTTGGTTATGTTCTTATGACTCATTTCTTACTGTTTGTTTACTGTTTAAATGATGATTAATTTGGATGGCGTACGTATAGTACACCCTTTTTGTAAATTGGGCATATGAGACCTTCCAACCAGTCCGTAGGTAATTCCTCCTCAGTCCATACCTTTAGTATAACCTAATCGATTGCACAATACAGCCGTTCGCTCCTGAGTTCGGCGGGGATGCCGTCCTTTCCAGCTGCTTTGTCGTTTTTCAGCTCTCTCACTGCTTTCCTAACCTCGTCCAAAGTTGGTGGATCCACAGCTTGTCCATCATCCTCAATCGTTATCGTGTTTCTGTTGACCGTTCCATCTTGTTCACTATTCAACAATGCATCGAAATATTGTTTCCAACGCCTAGCCACCTCCGATCTTTCGGTAATCAGGTTCCCCTCCTTGTCGTTGCACATAACAGGAGTTGGCACGGTCCAGTTCCTGATTCCGTTGATCGTATTAAAGAAGCTTCTTGTATCGTGCCTCTCGAAGCAATTCTCCGCCTCCGCAAGAACGTGATCCCAGTGCTGACGTTTCTTACGACGGTGAAGTTTCTTTTCGGCAGCTCTAGCATCTCGTGTCACAGTTGCAGCCAAAATGTGACTTCTGGCTCGATTCTTCTCATCAGTCACTCGCTGGCACTCTGCGTCAAACCACTCACTGGAAGTGGATGCAGCAGCAGTACCTAACACTTCCCGCGCTGTAGTACTGATCGCGTCGTGGATGTGTCTCCACTGTTCGTTCAGGTTCTCTCCGAGATGTTCACCGATCCGCTCATCAGTCTTCCGAGAGTACTCTGCAGCAACTCCCTCCGCTGATAACCGCCGAATGTTCAGTCGTATCTTTCTCGTTGGCTTCGATTACTTTGGACAACCGGGTGCGGATCTTGCTTACTACGAGATAGTGGTCCGAGTCAACGTTTGGTCCCCGGAAGGATCGCACGTCTGCGACATGAGAAAAGTGCCGGCCATCAACCAAAACGTGATCGATCTGAGAGCAGGCCTCTCCATTAGGGTGTTTCCAGATGTGCTTCCGAATGTTCCATCGTGCAAAATGGGTACTACAGATAACCATTCCTCTGGCTGCAGCGAAGTTGATTAGCCTCAGGACATTGTCGCTTGTGGTAGGATGGAGGCTTTCTCTACCAATAACGGGACGAAAGAACTCTTCACGTCCGACCTGTGCATTTGTATCCCCGATGACTATCTTTATGTCATGTCTTCGGCACTCTCCATATGTTCGACTCCATATGTCCGAGAACGACTCTTTTACGTCATCGGGCTTGTCGTTCGTCAGTGCGTACACATTTATCAGACTGTAGTTAAAGAATTTGCCCTTAATTTTCAACACACATAGACGGTCATTGATGGGCCTCCACCTAATGACACGCTTCATTTGTTTTCCATTTTCCAATTCGTATTACAATTCGACTCCATGCTCTACTTTATCGCTGCCACTGTAGTAGATGTGATGTTTGAATGTCGTACCCGCAATAGGATCTACTGCGCGGAATTCGCGGTCACCCGTCTTCGGCCATCGCACTTCCTGGATGGCTGTAACCTCGGCCTTCATCTTCTGCAGCTCTCTTGCCAGTATACCCGCGCGTGCCGGTTCAAGTAGAGTTCTGACATTCCAATAATCGGTGCCCTTTTTTTTGCCTGGGTCCATGCCGGTTATCCGGTTGTAGTTCCTTTCCTGAATTTCTCCTAGCGAAAGTTGTTTAAGCATACTGCCTTACTGGGGCTGCGTTGCCTAGTCTCGCGGACAGAACTGCTGTCCTGGGTATAGCTGGCGAGACACAGCGTTTCATAAGTCAGCCGTCCGCTCCGGATCAATCGCTGTTGTATGCCGCCCCTAACCTGGGATACAGCCGCATATCTGGTACGGAAACGACGATTCACCGTGCAGTGGAATCGCCGTCGCGAGCCGCCCCTAACCTGTAGTCAGACGCTCACGGCTGGCAAGGCTGTTCCTTTTGCCAACACACTCAGCAGATGCATGAGTGTCTCCTTCCCTGTCGGTATACGATCTTAGCTTTTACCGGGGTTGGTTACCCGATCTCCACCAAGGTTGCTCGTATTCCGGCTGGTACAACGAGGAGGTAAGGAGAAGAGTTGCTGGATAAGAGGCGAATGACCACTGCGGGGTCTATTTTATAACTGCAGGTACGCAAGGTACCGATGTTACGCATTACCCAGCCATTTACCAGCCCACCAACCATCTACCAAGAGAACGCAAATCTTCATTCAAGTGTAAAACGGCTTCGTGCAAATCTGTAGCTGCAATGAACAACACAGTGTCGTTTGCAAAAAGATTAATATCGCAAAAAGAGAATGGACAACTTCTTGCTAATCCCATTTCGCGCTGCCAGTTGGGCCTTGGTCGGTCCGGCTTGTACCTGCCCTAGCCTGTGTCGACACAATCGATCGAGTTTCTTCGAGACTGCACTCTTCTTTATACTCTCACTTTTTTTCGAAGCTCCATCAGATTCACCGTCCGACTCATCTTCGTGTAAACTTTCTTCACAGTCGCTGTCGTCTTCACTGAAATCACTATATTCTCAATGGACTTCTTCGAGTTTCTTCAGATTCTCTTTCGTCAGCTTTTCCACCCTCGGACTCCAGATTTTACTTTTTGCGGCCGACTGACAGTCGTTAGAAATTTCTAAACTCGAAAATTCCATACAATTTTGACATTCAAGTTGTCACATAGCCCAATTGGCGAACACCCAATTAACGAACCACCAATTAACGAAACTTTGCTGTAATCAAGGCTGTAATTGTATATGTATTGTGAAACTGAATTGTTATTGTCAATTGCAAGGAAAATCATCCAAAGTGCGTTATCGATCATAAAAGTACTATTTTGCATTAAATCGTTTCGGTACCTTCGGCGCACTTTTTCGTTATCTTCCAAGCAATAAGTACGCCGAAGAGACCGAAACGATTTAAGCTAAAATATCACTTTTATGAGCGATTGCGCACTTACTGATTGGACAATTTTCCTTGCAATTGACAATATCTATGCAACTTTTTACAAGTTAAATGCAATAACAAAAGCACAACTTATAAAAAATCGTTTGTTATCGATATTAGCTGTATATGTGTTATAAACGAATAAAACGTATGTTTACGTTTTATTTCAATAACACGTATATTCGCAGTGAGTCAGTGTACTGATCTGATCCCTTACGTGTCTATCCGTAAACTGCCGATTCTCTGCTCGGCTGTCAAGCGCTCTTTCTCTCTCGGTAACCATCACATAAGAGCTACACCAGATACATCGCTCGTAACCCAATGTATTCTATCAGACGGTGCAAGGTGTGTTACATCTCTAGCAGGTGACTCCAGTACATCCCTCCCCAAATTAAGAACTGTATTCAGTCTTCGATAACATATTATTCGATACTATAAACTTACAGGCCATTCCCTATAGTATTGCTATATCACAAAGAAAGTAACCATTGATACAGTTCAATGTCTTTACATTTTCCCGGGGCGGTCCGTCGTCTTCGGGGTGATTCACGTTTTCTGCAGAAACACCTTAAACGTGAGCGGATTGTGCCTCCAAATCTGTCCCCTTTCGATCCGTGGTTATGTTGGTGCTGAGTTTCCAGCTGTAATTCGCCAATTGCCTTAGAGTCGAACATCTGTACCACGTAGCATGTTCGGCACAAACCTCATACTCCCTCCTAGTTTTCATTGAGTAGGCAGCAATCTCACTCCCTACACACTGGCAACTTCCAACTTTACCGCTTGAAACCTTAATTTTATTGATCTCAGCTCTAAGCTTCGCATAAATACGTGTATCGCCAACAAGAAAGTCACCATCTTTAGCATGTCTTGCACCTGCGTGTAACTTCCTTCGCTCCTTGCCTGAAGTAGAAATGGGCGAACGACCCACGAGCCGTTCAAGTGAACTGAACTGTCAACCCGGTGAACCATGAGCCGCTCATTTGAATCGGTTCGCAACAGCGAACGAACGCTTCAGAACCGCTCACACAAAAGAGCCGTTTTACCCACTCCCAGCCCCATGCGCTACCTCCACTGCCCCTTCAATGAAACATTCAGTGTATAGCACGGACTGTCCTGTAAGAACCAGAGCTTTATGAGCTCCTTGGTGCCTCCACTACCATTGAGCATATAGAGTACTTCATTGGTTTGGCCATGGTATATCGGGTTGTAAAGCAAAGCACAATTAACATCGAGTAGTCATTAGATAAACCTTCGATGAAATCCATTGCCAGATCCTACCGCGACAGTGCTGAAAATCGTCGCGTCACAGGGTATGGCGGATCAGTCTTTGACATCATTGCAGATTCTTTACATTTTTAGTACCTTCTCGATTGAGTCGTCTAATTAGAAAACCACGATCTCGACTCTTAATGTGTTTCACAACGCCTCTTGGTTACAAATGCGCTGTATCTGCAACTCCCAGTTGCGGAGCCAGAAGATTCGTTGGCCTGCTAGGACTACCTGCCCGTATTAAGGAAGTTGCTCTTCAATCACCATCATCCTGTACTGGGCTGGAACTTTAGTTCAATCACATGACGACAACGCTTCACGAATCGCCTTCAAGTTAGCTTCCCTTCACTAGCATTGTCCAGGTCTGATCCACCAATTCAACACCACACGATCGCATATCAGGTGCTATCCAAAATCCAACTAATGACACCTGCTCCCTGTCTCACGTTACCTTCACATGAACAGAGTGTCGAAAAACGTTAGCGACACCTTGCCTTACGTTGCACAGTGTGCCTCAAAAGGAAAATTCTGAAAATACAGCATTTATAATTTCTCCCTAGTCCAAATAATACAGACACTCCGCGCTTTGCGGATAATATTTTCGTTTTGTGAATAGAAGAGAGCCGCCTCACGCGCAGCTCTTGGATCAACGCAAAACCGGAACCCCGCATCACTTCCCTGAATAGACAGCAGTGGTAGAAACTCCCAACTGGACGTATCTTCGACCATATCCACAACCTCTTGAGCAAACAACGCTTGTATCTACCGTTCTACGTCTATGAGACGGAAGGTTCAATGTATATCCCTAATCAAGCCCTTGATTCTTTTGGGAATGTAGCAGGCGCATCCGGTCCAGGACTTGAAACCGCGCAGAATCCATAATCAATTCCAAAGACGCCAAAGGTGAATACAGCAGTCTACAATTTGTCCGTGGGCACAAGCCCAAACTCCGTGTTCCTCTCCTGGTACAGTCTGAATTTGTTAATTGGATCACAATCGCACTCCAGTTGTTTCGTTAACTGGGGCGACTGACCGTTGTTAGAAACTTGTAAACTCAGAAATTCAATAGAATTTTAACATTCAAGTTGTGATATGGTCCAACTAACGAACCGCCCAATCAACGAACCCTCAATCAGCGAATCATTGCTGTATTCCTATCTATTTCAAAAGCCCTGCTAAACAGAATAGTGTGTGACGAGTCATCGCCTTGGAACAGCCTGTCAGGCTCGGTCCTTTCAGAGGTTCTTCAACGCTTGGACAACAAATCCTGAAATAATCCACCTTCTGTTCTGAGAAACCACTAGCTCTACTACGTTTGCAGTAAATGCGTGATGGTCATATGCGATATCACAGAGAACAGACATCCATTCAGGAACAAATTTTTCGGGAATTCTTGGATAAAATTTCAAATTAAAATCACCTAATATGCTAGCGTTGCCACCACTATAGTTTCCCAACTAAATGATTCTTTTGATTTGCACACTGACAACCTTTGGCTCCTCTGGCGCTAGTATATATGGACTATAAGCGTTATGCTAGCGCCAGAAGCTAGCTGTTGTGAGTTTAGTGTAGAATTTTATGCGCCGTTAGCGACATCATCACTATAGTTTCCCAACTAATTTGACATAAGTTTTATCCAAGTGGGGACCTTTCGCTTGGATGTCTGTTCTCTGTGGCGATATGTCCTATCCGCTTGTATTCAACGTTCACGTTCACGCTCGATCCGGCGACCGGTTGTACACGTCGCACGGAGTTTATTGTAATACTTTTCGGACACGTATAAACCCACTCTGAACAAGTATACCCTTTATTTAAAACTTTTTCAAAGGTCTTTTATTCAACTGGTTATTTTTAGAAGCTTGGGAGACAACCTGCAACGATTCTGATCTGATCTACCTCAGGATCATTCTAGTCAATAAACTTGCTCCGTTTTTGATAAATCGCTTACGAGGTTGTCAAAATCGTCAAACAGTTCATACTTGTCCAAGTATTCTTCACTTCGCTTGCCCGTTTTAGGGGCATAATTGTTATCAACCGAAGGGGTTATTAAAGCGTACTCGTCCGCTCAGTGGCTTCCGCTTTCATCTTTACTCGACAACCTAGTAGTAAAACCATAGTGATTTTGCAAATCAATACGTCCGGCAATCAACAAGGGGCTCTACCATCCCCCTTTACTGCAATTTTATTCAATACCAAACATTCTAAAACATAACTCCATTTAAGCCATCAACCGGGTGCCATGACCTGGTTCGAAAGGTCAAACGACTGACGTTTCGAAAACGTGCTACATGCGCGTGCTATCTACACACCACCCTTGTGTTCCCCACATATCTTTCTACTCACATTAGCCATCCACACGATAGCTTATCTGTATGCGTTCCCTACACATATAGTGTGTGCTACCCACACATCAACAACTGTGCTACTCCAATGTTTTTCTACATCGGCGAGAGCCAACCCTACGGCGGCTTATCCGTATGTGCTACCCACATACACGCACCAGTATGGGCTACCCACATATTTACATCCGTATGTGCTACCCACATACATGCACCGGTATGTGCTACCCACATACTTGCCTACATATGTGCTACCCACATACTTGCCTCCGTATGTGCTACCCACATATTTGCATCGGTATGTGCTGCTCACATACATGCACCGCTATGTGCTACCCACATACATAATGCGTATTATCCACATACTCAGTTCTTGTGCCATATACAGTGGTTGGAGAATTCGCGAAAAAGTGATCGTTTGAATCGATGAACATCCCTCATGAACACACACTATTCGCCTGCCTCGCCGATAATGCACGCATCAGCTTTGAATTTTATCACGAACAGAACCTCAATGTGAACATCAGAATTCGGTCAAAAATTGAATATTGAACATTGAGTGTGTTCGATTTATCGGATACTAGCTGACCCGACAAACTTCGTATTGCCACAAATTAACCTGTGTTGTACATAAATCATGAATCTCGGATGATCTTTGTCACAATCTCGAGTTTTGCAAGCCCCCCAGTGGGCGGCGCTTCCGACGGCGGGTCACCGGCAACACTCGCGACCGTCTCGTCCTGAATGATCTAGTGTTACTATAGATAGCTTTTGTGGTCTTGTATTGACTAATGTTTTATGGAAGAGTCTCGAATTTCTCGAGTTCGATTAGTTTTTGAGTTTCGCAAAAATTTCTCTTTTATTTGTATGAGAGTCCATATCCCCCTACCACAGGGATGAGAGGTCTCTAACTATCATAAAATAAATTCAAGACTCCAAAATCTCCCACATGCCAAATTTGGTTCCATTTGCTTGATTAGTTCTCAAGTTATAAGGAAATTTGAATTTCATTTGTATGGGAGCTCCCCTCTTAAAAGGGGAAGGGGTCGTAATTCACCATAGAAAAAAATTCTGCCTTCTAAAACTCCCACATGCCAAATTTGGTTCCATTTGATTGATTAGTTCTCGAGATAAGAGGAAATGTGCATTTCATTTGTATGGAAGCCCACCCTCTTAAAGGGGAGATGTGCCATAACTCGCTTTCTAAAGAAGAGAGGGGTCTCAATTCACCATAGAAAAAAATCTTGCGTCCAAAACCACTTACATGTCAAATTTGGTTCCATTTGCTTGATTAGTTCTCGAGTTATGAGGAAATTTGTTTTTCATTTGTATCGGAGCCCCCCCCCCCCTCTTAAAGTGGGGAAATCCATAGAAAATATACCATAGAATAAATTCTTGTCACCGAAAACACCCACATGCCAAATTTTGTTCTATTTGCTTGATTAGTTGTCGAGTTATGCAGAAATTTGTGTTTCATTTGTATGGGAGCCCCCCCTCTTAGTGGGGGGAGGGGTTTCTAACCATCACTAAAACCTTTCCTGGCCCCAAAAAACCTCTACATGCATATTTTCATGCCGATTGGTTCAGTAGTTTTCGATTCTTTAAGGAACATACGGACAGACAGACAGACAGACAGAAATCCTTCTTTATAGGTATAGATAGAATGCCCGGGGACGCCGGAAAGTATTCAAAATAATATTACCACGAAAAGGGAATAGTTTAAAGTAGTGTTAGTGGCTTTACAAGCAGCAGAAAGTAGTAATTTGCACTTTTGCGTTGCTCACGATATTCGTATATTCAGCGATGCTATGAAGCGTGAGTGTATGTTGCTCATTGTTATAAGCGAATTGAACCACTCGCGTAGCCGTTTTATCATGATAAAAACCGTTTGCCGATGCTCGGCGCATCTATTCATTTTGCGAGTTTTCCAACCTCTGGCCATATACTTTCATGAAATAGGTTTCTGTTGATTCATATATCCTGCCCATATATAGAGTTTTCTGACAGCTCAAGCACCCACACTAATGAACACGAAATACGCGTGTATATACATGATATTTGCCTCATTTTGGGGAAGAGCTGATGCCTGTTTGCCTCATTTTCAAGCACCAACACACACATAAATGGAAATATCTATAAAATCACTCACAAATCAGACACTCCACAGGATTGTCGCACATCTGTTTGTTTGTTTATTTGAAACATCCAACAAATCCCTTAACCAAACTCGACACGAAAACAATTGAAGTGCACTCCATCCCCACCAGCAAAGCATGCCACAACTGAAACGCCTGAACAACCGCTATTGCTCAGGCAATAGCAAATGAAAAATTGAAAATCAACATCAGCTTCAACAGTAAAAGGCAATACTACAAGTGCCTCTCCTAATGCTCCCCGCCGGACGACGGCACTACAGCTCATGACCGAAGCTGAAATCAAACATGAAGTGCGTCTCGCAGCACACCTACATAATCAAACTAGGCTACTCAACTAAAGCAAAGCTCGCACTGACCCGTTCTAAACAAACCTCAATTCACTCACGCGGCTTATCCAGCAAGTAACGCTCTGCCCTTGCTTTCATCGGCCATCTTTTTGTTCGGCGATACCAGATTTTTATCCGTGCTAAATTGTGTAATATATTGCGAACATCACGTACGATTCACTTATTCGTTACCGGCTAGTTTACCGGGAAGTATTCTTCATATCACTTAACTAATTTCTACTATTTTTATCCACTGAACTTACTCATTTTTATTCTCGTCGCCATTTGTACTGATCTGATCCCTTGCGTGTCTATCCGTAAATCCGATTCTCTGCTCGGCTGTCAAGCGATCTTTCTCTCTCGGTAACCATCACATAAGAGCTACACCCAGGGGGCTGATATGACGTCACATTTTCGTTACTCACATGAAAAAGGCGGCAAACGCAAAGCGATTTCACAAAACGAATTTATCTAACCATTTTCACAGTTTCATGTATTTCGTATCAATTGTCTGCCTGAAATTGGCTATGTGATGCTAAAACCTTGACTAAAATCGAACTAAAACTAACAAAATTTAACAATTTATACATCCGACTCGGTTGTCAGCTTGAGCCCATCTATGAAGCTGTCAGCTTGGGCCCGCTCTATGTTGGCTACGTTTTTTTTGTATAGGTTGGTATTGGAAGTGTCATTCCCGTGGCTACACCAGATACATCGCTCGTAACCCAATGTATTCTATCAGACGGTGCAAGGTGTGTTACATCTCTACACTCAGAAAAATAACCTGACAAAATTCATAAGATTTGCCTTATGAACGTTTGAAAAATCAATAATTTTCAATTTCATAAGGTACGTATGGAATTCTTAACGGAACAGTACGATTATTAAATCTTGCAATGTTACTTTTCGTATGAACACATTAAGGTAAATATTATTTATATGAATATGAAAAACATACTGGCACCACTTCGGGCAAATCCAAGAAATCTATAATGTTACCTTATGAATTTTACTTTGATGTTTATTCGCCGCGCCGGTGTTTCTTCTCGCTTCTCGGTGTCAGTGTTAGTCTCAGTCGGTCAGTCAAGACAAGACGCGATTCGTTTTTTCCTGTTTTCAGACCGCTCGTTTCGTTAGTACCTATGTAATCGTTTTCTTCGTCTTAAAAAAGTGTACCTTCAGTTTTGTGACTTTACTTTACGTCTCAACTTTACTGGGTCACAATTATTGGTTATTAGTCACAATTCACAATGGTGTACATCGTAGAAGATGCTACTGATTTCGGCAGCTGGTTGGAGACCGCATGCGATAAGCTGGTCCTGGTGGGCTTTTTCGCAACCTGGTGCGGCCGTTGCAACTTGCAAGGTGGTTGCCTCCGAGGGGGAAGACACTTCATAATATTTATCATATATTAATATATTACGCTCCATTAAAGCCCTATAAATGTATAAATAAATGTAACTTTATAGGGCTTTAGGTTATATTATGGGTGGGAAGGGTCAATATATTAAGGTTGAAAAAATATTTCCATAGGGAAAAGTAATATATTTTCAGCAGTGTCTTGCCCCTCGGTTGCCTCTAAGTTGGACGAATTCCAGACCGAATTACCAACAAGATCGTTGTCATCAAGGTGAACGAGAGTGAGTGTGATTTGGCATACAACATCTAGCATCCCAAAATTCTTCCCCAAGGAAAAATCCATGGTCGAATCGTTTTCCGGCGCAAACGCCGAAAAGCTGGAGTCCAATATTAGGAGACTCAATCAGTAGATTGGAAATATGAAACAATAACGTGAAAGAAGAATACACTCCAATAAAAAAAGCGTATGTGATTTTTGTTGCCGTTGTCGATAGAACGGTGAGTTTTTCTGAGACGATAAATTAGTTGGTTTTTTGCTTATAATTTAATTTATTTCAGACTAATGTTGATATGGTTCCGATTGACACCTCCGGGCAGCAGAATTGTATAATTAATTAGCAGCTTGTCACTAAAGGACACGTGCCAAAGATAGATTTTGGAATTTGAAATCATACATCAAGCTTTCAACTTTGTTGGTAAGTCTTATTTGCTATACTTCTTTTTATGTTATTAATATTCTAATGTAGATTTTTTGACTTATGGGTTTATCACTTCGCCTTATATTTATGTGTCAAGCAATGCAGAATGACAGGTCTGATCCGCTCAATATGAAAGGACAGGGAGGGCCTTGTAAATTTGATGCGGATTGCTTGGATATGCTTGCATGTCTGTAGACATACACCTCAGATGGGTGTGCACAGTGGATTTATTGTAAATTGAAGCCATATCCTACGCACTTACCAGTTGATTTCGGCTTTTTTTGTGAATATATATTGCTGATGGCAAGGAAGATTGTCTATTCAATAAGTACGCAATCGCTCATAAAAGTGCTATCTTGGTCTAAATCGTTTCGGTCTCTTCGGTGCGCCTCTGGTTGAAATGTAACGAAAAAGTGCGCCGAAGATACCGAAACGATTGCTGGATCGCACTTTTATGAACGATTTCGCACTTTATATGGTACAATTTTCCATGCAATCAGCAATGTTTATTTATTTATAAACTTTTAACCATTTTGGTCGTTCAGGTCTGTAGTTAACTTCGGGGTACGATACTATGTCAACATACCAGTCGTCGTAAGCTCCTACAGTGTGATATCAAGTAACGTTCTTTTATAATCTGTACCTATAAAAATGAATTTCTGTCTGCTTGTCTATATGTTGCTTATAGACTCGGAAACTACTGAATCGATCAGCGTGAAAATTTGTATGCTGGGGCTTTTGGAGCCGGGGAAGGTTCTTATGATTTGTTATTGGTTATTGGCTCCCATACAAATGTAATACAAATTTCCTCATAACTTGAGAAACAATCAAGCAAATGGAACCAAATTTGGAATTTGGGGATTTTCGGAGGCAAGAATTTTTTCTACGATGAATTAGGACCCCTCCCCTGTTTTGGAGGAGGGGCTCTCATACAAATGAAATGCAAATTCAGAACTAATCAAGCAAATGGAATTAAATTTGACATGTGGGGGTTTTAGGAGGCAAGAATTTTTTTTATGAATTAGGACCCCGCCCCTGTTTAGAAGGAGGGGGGGGGGCTTCCATACAAATGAAATACAAATTTCCTCATAACTTGAGAACTAATCAAGCAAATGGACCGAAGTTTTTGGAGCGTCTTAGTAGAATACGAAACCTAAAATAAAAAAGAAGAAAACTTATCAAATTTAATTCTACTATGTATATTTTATTCACGACAGATACGTATTTCGCCTACGACTTGCAGGCTTCCTCAGTGTCTGTTTTCGAACTAAGTTCGAAGACACTGAGGAAGCCTGCAAGTCGTAGGCGAAATACGTATCTGTCGTGAATCAAATATACATAGGGTATTTTGCCTATCATTGAACGATTCCAATGATTGGACAGCGTCCAATAAAACGCTAATTCTAGAATACATATACACTCAAATTCTATCAAAGTGCACAAATTACTCACTTTGATCAGTTGTGGATAATTTATTGTAACAATAGCGTTACATAAGGCATGATTTAATAACGAAAATTCAAGTTGAACATTGTCATATACAATATGGGCTATAATCTTGAACTTTGTTAGCATTTCAGATAAGAAACATGTCTCACTAAGGCTTATACAAATTTGAAAAGAAGTTTATGTCCTGGTCTCAAAATATTGTTGAAGGAGGGGGGGGGGGCAAGAAAAAAATAATAATATTAAACCTTCAATAACCAAACAAAAGAGAAGAAACCAGCGTTTATTTTTCCATATTTATTAAAATTTTAATACAAATATTTTGTACAGTAGTTAAATTTTAGTTCAACCCTTTCAAACTTCAAAAATTTTCGACCCAAGCACATCCTGTAAGTAAGCATCCTGGTAGAGATGAAGCAGTTTGATAATAGTGGAGTGCCACAGGATCACCTTAGAGAGCCACAAACGTATTACTTGATCTTAATTTTGTTTTGAACCTCCGTATCACTCGGTTAGTTACCTTCCTTTTTAATAATCGAAATCCGTGTCACTTACTAGTTCAGAACTCGGTAACCACGACATAGTATCGTAATCTAACCATAGTGTGAAAATGGCAGTTTAGGTCCCTGCCACTTTATTACTTGGAACACTTATGCTGTGCTATCGACATGTTTTAAGAAAATAAATCTTTGAAGCTATTCACGTTTCTTGGTCAACCTTTTAGTCATGAATATCAGCCCGAGCAAAGTTTTAGAGCAAATTTAAAACAAAATTTGATATCTTGATGTAACGGATTTTGAATACTCGGTGTGACTTCATTTTGGTCGGCTTAGCGGTTAAAATATCAAAAATGATTGCAAAAATTCCAAGCCGTGAAATTAAATTGAATACATACTACTTTTGTTATCAAAAATATCAAACGGAATACTTATCTTGCTGTTACACAATATTAATAGGAAAGCAGTATTAGTTGTCATTTTACTATTATATCATCATCATTTTGCTATCATCATATAATTTGAACCAACCATTTAACTAGAAAAAAAGTTATATGAAAATGGATTAATTTAAATATTGAAGGTTTATTTACATCATAAATAGAATCTGTCAACAAATTTTCTTTCAATAAAAATGAAAACAAAATGATTGCAAAATCTGACATCATAAGTGCCATTTTGAGTTGGTAACAAAACATGTTTTCTAGTTGATATCAACAGCAGAATATGTAATAATTTTGATATACTTTTGTTATCAATCCTTGCTCGGGAGGCCTCTTCTTTGTCTATTAAGGATGCACACCGTTTCGAAATTTTCAAGTTTCGAACAGTTCAGTGACATCCTGCATGCTGCATGCATCCAATGAATGGTAAAAACTGTATCGTTGAGTTTTATGTCCCGTACCTCCAAAATTACGGTAGTTACTTGGACATTACGGAGTAAAACGACCAATTTTGAGCCCCGAAAAGCCGAAAAATTGTGTTTCTATTTTTATCTTATCTAGTACCTTTGAGGGAAAAAATAACCCCACTGCAAATCAAAAATCGGAATATCTCCGTCAAAAGCGGTACCAAATTTCACTAATATAATGTTTAATTGATTGTTGCCTCCATCTAATTCTTTTAAAACATGGTAAATTAAAATGGAATCAAGCCGAAAGTCTGATTACAAGCACACCAATTTTCGACGTCGGGAACTTAAAGATTAAGCACAACAGTTGCCTATGACTTGCAGCAGAATCAGAAAGCTTAGTTGGTGAAAGAAAGTTGATCGAGACTAACGAGATAACTATAACTTTGCACATATTGGATAATTTAGAGATGTAAACTCATTGAACTGTGAAAAAATCCCCTTATCACTAAAAAATGCAACAGACTAATATGACACTTTATTTTTTACCCCTTCACATTTCGAAAATTTTCAAAGGGGGGCGGGGGGGGTGACATAAACTTTTTTTCAAATTTGCATCAGCCTAATTAACGTTTAAAATAATTATTACTATATCATGCTGTTCATAGCTAATGATATTCATCTATGCACTATTTGTCAACATTTTCAAGCAAAATAAACAATTATTTATAGTTTTTAAAGTATTAAAATTTGACTGTTTAATCATTGGACAATAAAGCAACGATGGTCCTAAGCTTGTACAAGAACTGACATAGCATGAAAAAACCACATTACTTCTCATTATGCATGTGTATTGGACAGTTTTTATGTTTAAGGCACTGTTTACAAATGGTTTTCATTTGTACGCAAAAATCTTCCGTTGAAAATTTATGTAATAGTATTAATTTTTTATTTTATATACATGCTTTTGTTTTTTTGTTTAATACAACAATTCCACGTAAAATAGTCCTATTGCGAATTAAAGCTACTCCAGATTTGTTTAAACTATGTGTACTTGAACCTTATCTGAAAAATTTTACTGTCGTGTATTTGATTTGGCCTGCTCCTGAATTAGGGTAATCACACATATCATCATTTTGGTCTAAAGACTAAAGAAAAAATTAAGACGTTTGAATCACCGAACCGTTCCGGTGTTAATGGTACTGACAACAAACGTTAGATACTTCTATGAATATTGTAGAATAATATTGGGTTGAAACAATTTTTTTATTATTATTATTATTATTATTTATTGAATAAAATTCATCTGACAAAATATTGTCTTAATGAAAAATAAAACGAACACAAGATCATGATAGTCTTCTCATAAAAACATGCAATGGAATGTTGAAGTCAAAAATGCTGTAAGCGAGATTGAATGCACTGGTTATGGCACGGATTGGCTCATTTTGTCCGTATTGTCGACTACGAGCTGCGAGGTGTAAAAAGTTGCGTTGACGTATAACTCTCTCTGGAGCATAGAAGTAAAACTGCCGGAGTAGTTCAGGCGAATCGACTTCCGAAGTGATGATCTTAGCAGCAAAGAGAGCTTGTGCAGTGAATCTTCTCCGTTCTAGGGTATCAATTCCAAGTAGCCGACAGCGATCAGTGTAGGAAGGCAGGTTCGTAGCATCACGCCATGGTAGCCAACGAAGTGCGTAGCGAACAAACCTTTTTTGTACTCGCTCGAATCTAGCAATCCAACACGCTTGGTATGGACACCATACCACACTACTAAACTCAAGAACTGAGCGGACTAGTGCACAATACAACGCCCGTAGGCACAGCGGGTCGCGAAAGTCTTCGGAGATTTTGAATATAAAACCAAGTTGTCTGTTGGCTTTCGTCAGAATGTCGTTGTAGTGAGGTTTGAAGGTTAACTCACAGTCAAGAGTAACTCCCAAGTCTCTAATTTGGTAGACCCGTTGAAGTCTGTGTCCAGCAATTGAATAAGTAAACATGATCGGTTTCTGTCTACGGTGAAAGGTTATCACATTGCATTTGTTGATACTAAGTGTCAAAAAATTCCGGGAGCACCAACTCTGCATACGATCTACACTTAGTTGCAAGTAGCCGCAATCATTAGTACTGTTGATGATGTTATATATTTTGACGTCGTCGGCGTAAAACAGGCGGCAACCAGATGGCAGTATGACAGAAAGTTCGTTGATAAATAACGAGAACAAAAGTGGCCCAAGGTTACTGCCCTGGGGGACACCCGAAACATTCGTAAACACTTCGGAACTAGAAGCTCCGATCTTAACGCGAAGCGATCGGTTTATCAGATAGGATCTGAACCAGGCGACTAAGGATCTGTTGACTCCAAGTTTTTCTAGTTTCCTTAACAGTATTTCGTGATCCACTCGATCAAATGCTGCCTTGAGATCAGTGTAGACAGCATCAACTTGTCCACCGTTGTCCATTGTGCGAACGCATAGTGATGCAAATTCGGTCGAATTTGTCGCAACAGACCGCTTGGGATAGAATCCATGCTGAGCAGTTGAAATGTAGTTCTTACATGAGCAGAAAAGCGCCTCATTGATAATAATCTCAAAAACTTTAGAACAGCAGCATAAGGAGGTGATGCCTCTGTAATTCCGAACGTCTCTCTTATCACCTTTCTTGTGAACAGGGAACATAAAGGAGGATTTCCATAGTTCAGGAAATTTGTTCTCTTGCAGTGACCTGTTAAACAGTTTTGTAAGTGGAGTAACTAACACCTCCGAGCACAACTTTAGAATGGACGCTGGAATGCCATCGGGACCAGCAGCATAAGAAAGCTTTAACTTTCGGAGTGCAGACATTACGATTTGTTCACTAATGTGAAATGGACGGAACTCAAAAGTATCACTAGGACAGTCGTTGATGGCAATGGCGACTTGTTCAGGTGAGGCAGAACGTTCGTTGAACGAATTCCTGAAGTGTTGGACGAAAAGATCGCACTTCTCAAGTTCAGAGTTAGCAACTTGTTCCCCAAGGTGAACCGACATTGGCAGACCAGCCTCTTTTTTCTTGGAATTTACGAAATGCCAAAATCGCCTTGGGTTCCTGCACAGAGATGCCTGTGTGCGGAGAACATAGCGTTGGTACAGAAATCTATTCAGTTTCTTGTAGTCGTTACTCGCACGGTTGAATTCCTGTTTTGTAAGGTGAGAACGATTCCGGCAGTATCTTCGTAGAGCTCTAGCCCTCAGCCGTTTTAGTCTGCGTAGACGATTGTTCGACCAAGGAGGTTTTAAAGGCGGGTGGGCGTCGGGTACAAATTCACTAATTAGGTTTACGATTGTTCGTTGGAAATAATCGACGGCGTCGTCAATACATGTAGCAGAGTTTATTGTCTGCCAGTCAACGCGAGAGATAGCGGATCTGATTCCATCATGATCAGCTCGGCGAAAGTCCGGTGTACCCTCATTCCCGAAGGTAGACTCAAAAATGATCGGCGTTGGGAGATTCAACAGGACGTCCAAAGCAGGATGGTCTGCGTCGAGCGTGATCAAAGGCTCAATTGCTTCCGAAACGGTGCAGACTTGCGTTGCGGCCTCGTTACTCAAGACTAAATCAAGAAATCTGGCGTTTTTGTTGGCAATACCATTGACTTGCATCAACCCATGTAGGGCAAAACCGTCGATAAGTGTAGAGCTGGCCGCAGATAAAGCCATTAGGGAGTCGACCTGGAAAGACCCGTCGCTCGACTTGCACCATCGGAGCTGAGGTTGATTATAGTCCCCAAACTGCAGAGCATAGTCACTGAGGTCCAAGTTGGAGAAAACAGCACCGATAGAGTCCACGTGCTCATGAATGCTGTTAATATCGTTACGTCGATCCGGGGGTAAATAGATGACACCCACACTTACAACTCGACGAGACGTAGCGATTCTGACCCATAGCTGCTCTATAACATTGGACACAGGTGTTGGATCGATATAACTGTTCCATCGAGTTGAAACAGCAATCAGAACACCCCCGCCACGGGTTTTTCTACTGTTCAAGGGGTTACGATCGGTGCGATGGACAGCAAAGCCATTGCCGAACAGTTGCGCACTGTACAAACATTCGTCCAGCCATGTCTCGGTCAACACAATAACATCGTAGTCGCACTCGCTAGCTGCCAAAAAGAACGGGTCCGTAATCCTCGTACGTTCTGATAGTAACAACGCATGGGACGGTTATCGTCCACATCGCTAGATGCAACAGCTGCATTGTTCGGCTCTAATGTTGAGGTACCAGTTCTGCGTCGTCAATGGAAGGCAGGAGCGTTGGGGTTTAGTGGCCTAGAAGCGCAGAGCGGATCAGTGGTGCGATGCGGGCTTGAAAGTTCGTACTTGCCATGAATGCAATGTTGGAAACTCCGTTCCCCGCAACCGCACGTAGGACCAGGACGACTGTTGAACGCAGGCAGGAAAGGCGCGACTGCGGCGGGGGGGTCAGGAGTTCCCACAATGCTAAAATCGGTGCATCCCGGTAGCTGCCGGAGTAGTGGTGGAGCTGGAGCAAGGTCGGAGACGGCATTAACATTTCTATCCAGATGGAACCCATTGACGTTAGAATTCAGTAGGCTAGAAGCGCAGAGCGGGTCAGTGGTGAGTTGCGGACTAACAAATTTGTACTTGCCATGAAAGCAATTTCGGAAACCCCGTTCCCCAGAGCCGCACGTAGGACCAGGATGGCTGTTGAACGCAGGCAGGATAGGCGCGACTACGGCGGGGGGGTCAGGAGTTCCCAAAGTGCTAGAATCGGTGCATCCCGGTAACCAGCGGCGTAACGATGGAGCGTCTTCCCTGGGCATGGCATAACCTTGAGGATTGCTTAACTGCAACCAGGTCCCAGGGCTGGTCTGTATCTTTACACAAATGGAAGATGCACACTAGTGATGCCAAATGTGGTGAAGCCTACCAAAAGTATTTTTGAATCAATTTATTTGGCAGAACGTTCAAAATGGTAGCAAGACGTTCGAAGATTCGAAGATTCGATTTACGAATCTTAATTTATATACATATACCTGTTTTCTATTGATTCAGGGCTTTTGGTAAGGTTAATCACAAAGATATTACCTTTGACTTGGCTTGCCCGAATCGCGAATTTTAATCTATCCAGGGCAGTTGCCCAAGGGGTTTTCGTCTTTTTTTCTTCTTTCAGTTTGTTTTCGCTGGAAGACCAAGTAAATGTCGACAAACTAACACGACCTGAACAAGAAAAGAATCTGGAACAACATGATAACAACAATAATATGGACCAATAACTGATTCAGGTGATGTGACGGGCTACAGAGAATCCAGGTAAAGCTAACAAAGAAAAAGGCAAGAGAAAGGTAAGCGAACCAGTGATATTCAAAATTTATAATGTTTTCTAATAGGTTTAAATATTACTAAGTTTATTATTATTTCTTCAGCGAAAAACATTACATGGTTGCATACTGAATGAAAACTTGCCTAGAAGCGGGTGTTAGATTGGTCGACAGTAACTCAAAAATTCATTAATACATTTGTCAATCAATTGAGTTTTCTTTTCAGTAGTTTTTAGAAGTATTAAGCGAACAAAGTTTAGATTCACGTCAACGCAATGCATATACTGCCATTATGCACATATCAAGTATGTACACTGTTGATGGAGATATGCGCATGATGTTAGTAAAACAATATTTTAGTGGGTGACATTACCTCTAAAGACTCAAAAAGACAAGATTTAGAAATTCTAAAACCCTATAAAGTATCTTAAAATCGATAAAGCATTACCAAATTCAAATTTGCTTCCCGACTTGTTTCTTAGTTAAGAAAGGAGAAACGTTCGACGCGACGTACCTACTCATCTGACTTTATCACTCGCCTTCAGACTCATATTCAGCCACCATGAACAACTACATCGCACCACAGTCAATTTGTTTTATTTTGAAAACCTATCCAAAGACAGTACTGGCCAACCAGTGTTCAACCGGCCGACATAGGCTAGTCCGTCTGGAAGTACTGTTGCAAGATAGAAGCTAAAATTTATTATTCTTTTGGGTTGAGCCTTGAAAATCAAGCTGCCAAGCAGCTCCAACTCAACACCCCACAAAAAAAAAAAAAAAACAATTTTTTTATATAACGTAGAAAATATTTTGTTTTCTAAATTCGCGTCAACGAGCTAGTTTTTCATATTTTTTGAGAGCTAAATAATTTTTTATTATTACTTTTGAAAAATTCTAAATATTATAATTTGATTTCTTCTATAAATAAAGTTTCGATGATGAGACTAAGATGAATGGTGCATTTTTTTCAACTGCAAGGAAAAGAATATTCGCAGTTTTTCAGATTATTATGCCTTCAAGTATTGGCTGCGTTAGTGTGAGATTAGATTAGATTAGATTAGAAAGCCAAATCTATTCTTGCTTTTCATATATATCTATATATATACATATACATAAATCGTGAACTTCGAATAACCTTTGTCACAATCTCGAGTTTTGCAAGTTTCTAAGGAGTTCATGGGTGCTTCAATATACAAATTTTCCTCACAGTAAAATAGAGAACAACTTTCCACATTGCTTATCCTGATAAAATAAAGCATTTTAATATTCGCCATCATTACAAACCATTTCGCCGAATACCATTTTGCGGAACACCGATTCTCGGTTGACCATAACGCGGAATATAGAATTTCGCAGAATACCATTTCACGAAAAACCCAACTGAAGGAAAGTAATAGAGGTCAGTAGATCTAGGAACATAAATAAACCTAGATAGAGTTGATCTCTGAAGCTGAATCATCTAATGTTACTATTGATAGTTTTTGGTGGTCTTGTTATTGACTAATGTTTTATGAAAGTCTAAAATTTCTCGAGTTCGATTAGTTTTTGAGTTACGAAAAAATTTCTGTTTTATTTGCATGAGAGTCCTTGTTCCCCTACCACAGGAGTGAGGCGTTTCAAACCATCGTACAAAATTCCTGCCTCCAAAACCCCCCACATACCATATTTGGTACCATTTGCTTGATTAGTTCTCTAGTTATGAGGATATTTGTATTTCATTTGTATGGGAGCCCCCCTTAAAAAGGGGGAGGGGTCTCAATTCACCATAGAAAAACTTCTTGTCACACTCGCATGTCAAATTTTGTTCCAATTGCTTGATTAGTTCTCGAGTTATGAGGAAATTTGTATTTCATTTGTTTGAGAGCCCCTCCCCCCTACTAACTCACCATAGCAGAAATTCTTGCCCCCAGAAACCTTCACATATCAAATTTGGTTCCATTTGCTTGATTAGTTTTTGAGGTTTGAGGAAATTTGTATTTCACTTGTATGAGAGCCCCCTCTCTTAAAAGGCGAGGGGTCATAATTCCCCTCCTAAAGAGAGGAGTGGTCTCAATTCATCATGGAAAAAATTCATGCATCCAAAAACACCCACATGCCAAATTTGGTTCCATTTGTCGACCAACATTTGAAAAGGGCGGATAAGCCAACTGTCAAACAGAACGAGTGAGTTATTTTTTGGTGTAGCAGCTCAATTCACCATAGACAAAATTCTTGTCTCCAGACAACCCACATGTCAAATTTTGTTCCATTTGCTTGATTAGTTCTCGAGTTATGCAGAAATTTGTATGGGAGCCCCCCTCTTAGTGGAGGGAGGAGTCTCTAACCATCATAAGAACCTTCTCTGGCCCCAAAAATCCCTATATGCAAATTTTCACGCCGATCGGTTCAGTAGTTTTCGATTCTATAAGGAACATACGGACAGACAGAAATCCATTTTTATAGGTATAGATTGTTTTCCACAAAACCGACGAAAAGAAAGAAAAAATGGCGATTTTGGCAAATTCTCCCTCCAAGTTAGCCTCGAGGTAAAACGCTGGTCTAATAAGCCAGTCGTCGTATGTTCGAATCTCCGTTGGGAAAGGCTGTTAGAGTCAGTAGGATCGTAGAACTGACCCCGCATTGTCCTGTATTCTAACAGCTGGTTGCGAAGTCTGTCGTATAAAAACAGAAGGTCAAATTTCGATAACGGAATTAGCACCCAGGCTTTGCTTTTTGCCCCCTACGCCCTACTAAACAGGGAGGGGTCCTAATTCATAAAAAAATGTTATCTCCAAAAATGTTGCCCCCACATGCCAAATTTGGTTCCATTGGCTTGATTAGTTCTTGAGATAAGAGGAAATTTGTATTTCATTTCTATGAAAGCCCCCCCCCCTCTTAAAGGAGAGAGGGGTCATAATTCCCTTTCTAAATAGGGGAGGGGTCTAAATTTACCATAGAAAAAATTCTTGCCACCTAAAACTCCCACATGCCAAATTTGGTTCCAATTGCTTGATGAGTTCTCTAGTTATGCAGAAATTTGTATTTCATTTGTATGGGAGCTCCCCCCTCTTAGGGAGGGAGGAGTCTCTAACCATCATAAGAACCTTCCCTGGCCCCAAAAATCCCTACATGTAAATTTTCAAGTCGATCGATTCAGTAGTTTTCGATTCTATAAGGAACATACCGACAGGCAGACAGACAGAAATCCACTGTTATAGGTATGCATGATTAAAAGTTAAGTTACGAATTATGACTATAAAATAACATGACTTAAGGTATTAGATGAAAATCGAGGCTACCCCGTATAGCATAAAAACCTTTGGCATAACGACTTTTCGACATAATTTATAATTTAAGCAGATTTTGTTTAGTGCTTACTAACAAGAGTTAGTAAGAAATGTAATAAATAACACCAAATGGCCCCTTATGAATATGCGAAATGGATTATGCTAAATAGTATTATAACAAATGGGCGGCCACCAAAAAAAATCGTTGATAAGGATTAAGCTTAAACTTTCATCTTAACGTAACTGACATATCTTGCCCCGCGAGCCGCGACCCGTTTTGCCCCACCTGACCTTATACTTACAATTTCGCAATTCGAGGTTTTACAAATTGCTCTTGGCATGCAAATATTGTGAAATTATGGGGTTTTCTTAGTAGTAAAGATAATAGTAATTATTAGTGGGTGTATCGTGTATTTATTCTTACTGTAGCCTTTTACCTTGCGCCGATTGTGCGTGGTCGTATGAAGGTAGGTGAATCTATATTGATTCACGGTACGAAACTTCCTAAAGCGAATTTTCCCGTAATTTCAAAACAAGAAAACAAAGTGTGAGATGCGAAACGCAGGGTGTCGTTGAATTGTTGGCAGGAGCGTACCGTTACCTTTTCGATTGATACTTATAATGTGACTTGAACAGAATATTTTGCAGGAAGCCATGAACTGGTTCCACCGGGAGGAGTTGTCAATTTAGCTGTTGTATACTTCGAGATGGATTACTGGAAAATTGCACCGCGACCGACTTTGAGATTATTTGCGTACCAAAGTGTGTCCTGATGCGGGCTACTTAATTTGCTTCATCTGCCGGCAGTCGTTTGATTCACCTAGAACTTCTACCCACTACGGAACTATCGGTGATACCGAACTGGTATTAGAAAATTTTGATGACAACGAATTAGTTATCGGTGGTATTTTGCCACAGCGTCCGGTCGGTGGTGGTTACCGAAAAACGAAAGGCCTATCGTCGGAGTTCTATTCGTCAGTTGAATCACAAATATTCTTGGGTTGCGTGTCTTCGGCTGACTCTCGAATGGATCCTGCCGACTGATTCTGCTGTATAGATCGCCACGGTACGTGAGTTGATATACCGAAACTCAGAAACAGCACAAGACCAACGGGGAAGTAGAGCAAGCAGAGGACGAAGCTACGGTGAAACGGTTCTCGAGCCTAAGATTCCAAAGATATGGGAAACTCGGTTGCAGACATGGGTGTGAGTGAATATTCAATATTCTCAGCAGCTGGTAAGTCTCTTAAACAGTGATTTCTCACGGTTATGTCACATTTACTAACGTACCTCTCCATTTTTACAGCTTGAGGCGTTTTTCGTGCACAAAATTGGCCCCAACCATTTGTCCAAAATTAACGCTCTTGTTAAGCTTGTGAAGCTAATAGGAAAATATGTCAAACTACAAGGAGACTATGGTCTGTCTGAGGTGAATCCTAATTATAATTACTAGTTTCAATCATGTACCTACAATAATTGAAATTTTCTCTGAATGCAGCTCTGCAACAAAAAAAGTAAAAGTCAACGCTCAAGGCTGGCCATCGATCCATGCAGGTGGATGACACTGTATTTGAGATTTCTAAGCTGACTTCTGGAACTGAATTAAATCCATGAACTTCGTTCTGTAAACACCCACAGCAGACGTACTAATTTGAAACTCACAAAATGTCATCATAGCAGTTAGCAGTGAATAGTTTAATTTATTTTATAAGGTTTCTATATAGGTGCATATTGCTATCCTTGTTTGCTTTAATTTTACTCTTATTATATTTTAAACAACTATCACTATGACAAAATATTTACTTCAATTCTAGGAAACAGTTCCATTTATTGTTATAACTAAAGTCAACTTTCTTTGTTAAAGTTTAAAACAAAATCTGCTGAAGGAAGGATCTGGAGGATTTAAAATATGTTACGCATTGGTTGATAGCAATCCACGCTACTTTATGCAGATCGACGTGTGGGAGATTAGATCCCTTTAAAATTCGAACACTAGATTTTATATTTGTATCTTAAAATTGCAAAAGTTTTTATTCATATCTTAAGCGATAAATATAATTATTAACCCTTTATAAGGCCGTGGCAATTATATTGCCACCAACGAAAAATATTTGTTTTGCGTCTATAATGACATTAATATAATTATAGAAGCAAAATAAAATTTTTTTGTTGGTGGTAATATAGTTGCCACTGCCTTATAAAGGGTTTTAAAACATTTAAATAATTGACCAACCTCATGTTTTGGTATCTTGACCTTTTTTGAAGTCAGGTATTGATTATTGTTCTATAACGGTAGTCTTTGCAATAGACGGTGGAAATGGTAGAAAGAAGAGAAGAAAGTAATGAAATAAAAGGTGTTTATAGTATTTAAACAGAATCCAATAAGGCGTGACGGGGAAAGACATTTTAGGTAAGGGAAGGTCATTGAAGCAACGTTTATTAGGTTCATAGAACGAAAGGTGGTGAACCTTTGAACAATAAAAACTCAAAAATCAAAAAACAATAAAAAATCAAAGAAAACAATTTTACGAAACCAGGGACATCCAAGAAAACACCAATTCATAATACCAGAAATTTAAAATAATAGTTACAATATTTTGTTAGAATAGGTATAAATATAGGACAAACCTACACTTATTATTATCCATATAGGTTTATTGATTGAGTCAAAACTAACCCAGGTTGAAAAATGAAGTCACGTTACGAATATGCATATACAATTCTTCATAATAAAGTAAAATATTTTTTATTTGCGTTGCATAATAAAGACTGCTGAGCATAGTAAAAATACGATAAAGTTAACTAATGTTTATTTGAGCGTCTTAGTTGAATTCCTGAAACAATAAATAAGAAGAAAAACAAAAAGTTATTTATATCCTTTAATTCTACTACTGTGTTTTATTGATAAATACGTATTTCGGTCTCGACGTGAGACCTTCATCAGTATCTAACTAACTTAGACTGTTTAACAGTTCCATAGTTAGTATCTAACTATCTAACTAACAGTTAGACTGTTAAACAGTCTAAGTTAGTTAGATACTGATGAAGGTCTCACGTCGAGACCGAAATACGTATTTATCAATAAAACACAGTAGTAGAATTAAAGGATATAAATAACGATAAAGTTATTTTAAGCAGTTATATATTATTGATTGGCCCAAAAAGGACCTGGCTCCCTCTTTTCGCTTCGATTTGGCTCTTTTGGCTACAACGCCTTAACCAAACAGAATTTGAAAAAGTGGTAGGGCAGTAGTAGAATTATGCATTTATATTAATCATTAATCAAGGAACGTATAGCTTTTCTTTTGTATTTATAGTGCAATAGGGTGCTATATACATCGTTGGTAACAAAAAAGAGTGCTTTTTTGCTGCCGACGGGGTAGCAGCCCCGTCACAAATACAAAAGATAAAGCTATACGTTCTTTGAATAATGATTAATATAAATGATTAATTCTACAATTGCCCTATACACCACTTTTTTTAATTCCGTTTGGTTAAGGCATTGTAGTCAAAAGAGCAAAATCGAAGCGAAAAGAGGGAGCCAAGCCTGCGGGCCAAATGTGAATATTCTTTTTTATGGTGTATAAATTTCATAAGGTAATGTAATGGAATTTTCTTTGCGCTTGAGTCATTTCATAAGGTAATGTAATGGAATTTTCTTTTCGTTTGAGTGGTTTCATAAGGTGGTTGAATGAAATCCTTATAACAGCATTGAGCTATTCATAAGGTTACAGTTAAAAGTTCAATCGGTTTGAAATCAAACTACAAATGGTTTTAGATAGAATTTCATAGTGACAGTTCATGAAAGCCATAATCAAGTAATTATGGTTCTTTTCCATAAGGTAACTTGATGAAAATTTTATTTTTGCCTTGTGGCAAATTTTCATAAGGAATTTTAATGACTTTCACTCTGAAATTTTCCTCAGTGTAGCAGGCGACTCCAGTACAGTCAGGTAAAACAGTAGCACTACTGTGTTACCTGACTCATAACGCACCCCTATTTCCGAAATTCTAAAATCTCGCATGCTTTTATTTTTGGAGTAAACATGTAATTTCTTATGTTATATAGTTGATATTTGTATGCTCTATTCAAATTTATGATCAATTAAACGAAAAACTACAAAGTTAGTGAGTTACGAGACCCTCCCCCGTATATAACGTATATTCGTTATGAGTCAGGTAACACAGTAGGCTAAGTAGCGGAAGATGAAACTTATTTCATGCCTTAGTGACAAAAGAATGCATCTCTTTACTGTTTTGTTGTGCTTGAAAACGCACTAACACAATTATCACTGGAAAGCTCCTATTGAGAAATTTGCCAAATTACTCAGATTTTTGCGCTGTTCCACCACAGAGAACAGACATCCATTCAGGAACAAATTTTTCGGGAATTCTTGGATGAAATTTCAAATTAAAATCACCTAATATGCTAGCGTCGCCACCACTATAGTTTCCCAACTAAATGATTCTTTTGATTTGCACACTGACAACCTTTGGCTCCTCTGGCGCTAGTATATATGGACTATAAGCGTTATGCTAGCGCCAGAAGCTAGCTGTTGTGAGTTTAGTGTAGAATTTTATGCGCCGTTAGCGACATCATCACTATAGTTTCCCAACTAATTTGACATAAGTTTTATCCAAGTGGGGACCTTTCGCTTGGATGTCTGTTCTCTGTGGTTCCACTTTTTGTGAAAGTGAGTCGAATCTTAAGGCCCGCGCAGAATTACAGCAAAGTTTCGTTAATTGGTGGTTCGCTAATTGGGCGATTCGTTAATTGGGTGTTCGCTAATTGGGCTATGTGACAACTTGAATGTCAACATTGTATGGAATTTTCGAGTTTAGAAATTTCCAACAACTGTCAGTCGGCCCAATTAGCGATAATCAGCTAGAGTGCAGTCGTGGCCCAATTAACGAATTCAGGCTGTATTCGTAACAGGTAGCGTTTGTGTATATCTGACAGATAATCTGTAAAATGGTATAGGAGAACTGTCAAATTAACCCAAACGCAACCGTAAAGCACTAAAGGCCCAAACACAATGCATACGGATTTTACTACGTTGCGGATATTTGACAGAAAACCCATGGAAAAACTGTCAAATTACCGCAACGTAGTAAAATTCCTTGCATGTGTCTGGGCCTTAATTCTGCGCGGGCCTTCCCAAGTAACCAAAAGTTCGAATATTACTTGACAAGCGAACTCAAAAGTACACAATTAGTTCATTTTCAGTTCCGTAGATCCTCCTTGCTGATTAGTAGTGTATATCAAGTGTACGTAGAACTAAATGCTTTAAGAAGTGCTGTAAGTACTTCATAGATACTTCAAAGCTTTTAGGGTGCTACATGAAGTTTTGAAGTAACCTTAGTTGCTAACAAGTTCTGCTTGTATGCTTCTGGCCACGAAATGATTGTTATTATTTTTATGTTTACATTTTTAGTGATCAAACCAGCAAACATTTTCATTTCACTCCATCACTCAAATAAATTTAATCAGAGCACATGTCTAATCAGTAAATATAATAAATTAAAATGCAACGCTTTTCATTATTTTTCAACTATGCGCATATCAAAAACATAGCTGAAGGCTCGGGTGTAGGTAAATATTTCACTATTACTTGATTGCCTGACTCCGAACTTTAATGTTCTATAATTGACTCACGCTGCACAAAGCTGCTGAATGTTCTAAAACGTATTTATACTCAAGAATAACTTATTGGCAAAGTTCACATCACTTATATACGGCAAATATGACGCAGTGGATCGGGATAGGATTACAGCGCGGAACGCTCGGGTTCAAACCCAACAGCAGGTGAATGCAACGAATATAGAAGTTAGGTAGAAGTATAAAAATAGAACATAGGCGAATTCGAGCAAAACTAAGAGCAACCGTTCGCTACCTGGTTGTGATTATTGGAACTACAAAAAAAGTGCAATTCCCAAAATGCTTGCTGGCACCTATATGGAACTCGACTTTAAATGTAATATTTTATTGAATTAACAACAGTGGGAATGATGAAAATGGATAATAAAGGTAAGAAAAAGCATTACCTTTCATTTGATATATATTGTTTCTGTTTCGGGAGATTATTAGAGCTTCGCAAGTGTATTTATGTTTACGAACTGATAGGTTATATGTTTGGTTCTTGGTGCAGATTATGCTAATCACGAAAAAAAATTTGAAAACACATTGGAAAACACTGAAAACTGGAAATAATTGGTGATTCTCTATCCAGGATATATAAACTTTACAGCTGACTCTATTGTCGTGCTTATCAACCCGTTTCGTAGCCATTTTCAAATTAATTTCACTCGCGAACGGTGCTATCGACAAATACGTGCATTCAATGCAAACTTCGCCAACAGAATGAGAATCATCTCCCTTTTTAATTGTTAGCAACCTTTAGCTGTTGTTCTAACTCAGAGCCGAATTGCTTCTCTTTATCACCCGATCCCCGAAAGCTCAAAAGAATCAACGATACCGACCGATTCTCTTCCGCTCATACAATTTCTCTCCCGCCAATAACATCGTTAGAGAATATTTAGTAATCGGGTTAGCCATCTTTATTGATGGCAATACGTTACTGGCTTCAACCGATATTGTATGTGTGAAGTCGGGATCGGCTCCCGCCAAAGAGCGCTCGAGGCAAAACCAACTTGCGCAAATCCTCAGTCACACTCACACATGCGCAGCTCTATAAGTAGACAAGAGTTCGCTCAAGACCGCCAACGCGAATGCTACGACTCACGCAATTTATTCTCGCATATCATATTTGATGGGTTTCCACTCTTTCCTATCTGGAAAGGCTGCCGTCTGCCTGTGTGCGTGTGTGCGCTTGAGACCTGTGACTCGAAGTATATAGCGGGCATACATATTTTGCGGATGCCAACTTTTATTAATACCTCGCTTATCTACTACAATACCCTTTACCTCTACTCTGTGCTGTAAACTTTAAATATTTAGTCGGTATTTTTGAATTCATTATAAAAAGCAAAAAATTTATTTAAAATATTTTAAATATAATACCGTATACTCACCAAAACTTCCAACAAATACCTTTAGAATTCCTTGTTCTTGTTATGTGTTCTTTTCTGTTCTTTCCTTGTTTTTTTTGCATTAGGAGTCCAATTGCTCTATTCCACCATAAGAAGTCCAATTGCTCCTTTCGCCCATAGGGAGTCCAATTGCTCCCTTCCATCGTAAAGAGTCCTACTGCTCCTTTCTATAAAGAGTCCAATTGCTCTCTACTACTTTTTTTCACGGAGTCCAATTGCTCCTTTCAACCATAAAGAGTCCAATTGCTCCTTTCGACCATAAAGAGTCCAATTGCTCCTTCCATCCATAGAGTCCAATTGCTCCTTTAAACCATAAAGAGTCCAATTGCTCCTTCAACCATAAGGAGTCCAATTGCTCCTCTCGACCATAGGGAGTCCAATTGCTCCCTTCCTTCATAATGAGTCCAATTGCTCCTTTCAACCATAAAGAGTCCAATTGCTCCTTCTAACTATAAGGAGTCCAATTGCTCCTCTCAACCATAGAGTCCAATTGCTCTCTTCATTCATAAGGAGTCCCACTGCACCTTTTCGATAAGGTGTCCATTTGCTCGCTGTTATTCTACGGAGTATAACGCTCTCTTCAGCTATAAGGAGTCCAATTGCTTGAATCGTGATAATTCCATTCCCGTTTCGTTACGTGTTTGCTTAGTGCTAGAAGGACCCGCATCTCCCGAAAATACTAACTATTCACGCTTTCGCTACGGGTAGATGTCAATCTAGCCTGCCGAGCCAAGATTGTCTCGTTTGCTTTTTCCAGTTGTTTGCTTAACTGGATTCTGGCAGATCTCTCTTCAGCCAATTCCTGCGTAACGTCCAACCTCTGTTTTTTTTTTAAATTTCTGAAAAAAATACAAGGTATACATCCCTAAGGGTTGTACGAAAGGGTGACGTAGGACTATATCAAATTATTAAAGACTAATGTAAACTGCATTTCTGGCATATGCATGTTTATAAGAATCTGTGAGTGCCATTGTTAAAGGGAATGTTGAAAAGAGAAGAGCGAACTATTCAGATTCAATCCTTCATTGAATGCAATGGTGGCTTTAAAAATACGTGGACGGGAGTTCATAAATCCAACACCTTCAACCATTGAGACATAGAGATTTTTTTTGAAAATTACTTGTGCGCAACATAAAGGTTGAAATAGTAATGAATGCACACAGCCCACAGATTATTGTATTAAATATGATTATGCGTAGTTTAACATGTTTCAATAATCTTACTTTAACTCGCTTGTGGCCTTTAAAAGGATCATCGGTTACAAATAACATTAAAGCCAAAACACGTTCATCGCAAATATGACGTGCCATTGGAATGTCCTTCACTTTTGACATGAATGGCAATAGGCACGTAAGTTAGCGGCGTCGGTTCACTGTCTCTTGCTCCGAGAAGGTTTTACTAGTTTACATTAACAGCTTACCGCTTGTTACAAAGCAGAAAATATGTCAGATACGCAATTTCTGTCTTATTTGTATGAGATTTGGTTCCATTTTTGTATTTGGTTCCATTTGCTTGATTCTAAAGTTATGCGGAAATTTGTATTTCATTAGTATAGGAGCTTCCCCCCCTCTTATAAGGGCAAGGGATCTCAGTACACCATAGAAAAAAATCCTGCCTTCTGAAACCCCCACATGCCAAATTTGGTTCCATTTGCATGATTAGTTCTCGAGCCATGAGGAAATTGGCTCGACAGTATCAACTAAAATGGTCTATTTTGAGTGCTGGAGAGAAATAAGTTGCATATGAGCTGTATTGCCAAAACTGCTGAGCAAGAGGAAACGTATTAAGTGTCCTTGATTTCCTTCAACTTGCCCGGTCAACTTAACTGTCAATTGTGTATGACGCTTGATCATTTTTTTTAATGTGAACGCATTCATACCAACGGGGTTCAGATCAAAAAATGTTCAGATTAAGTCAGGTCATTCCAGCGGGGGTACGCGGTATTCAACACGAGCTGTATTCAATATTAAAGATATCTAGACAATCATTTCCACCTTTTGTTTGACTATCATAACCATAACCACAGCCATAACAGCCAATATTTTTAAGATTCATACTTCATATTCTTTAATATTTCAACATTTATACTTCATCACATTCTTATTTTATGTAGGGGAAAAACTAAAGATAAATTGAAACATATAGTGTCCAATTGCATCGATACTACGAATCCGATTGCTATTTTTTTGCTTCATTTATCCAGTGGGAGTCCAATTGCTCCTTTATTTACTTTTGAATGACTCCTCTTTAATGTTTAACCAAATATATTGGACCGTATGCGTGAATCTCTTACTCATAAAACGGACTGCCTTTAATTCTCTTATCTGATTTACTAGTCATGAAATAATACAAATATTTCAGTGTTCAATTACCGCTTCCTAATTCAATATTCCGTAATTATGCCTTAGGAGTCCAACTGCTCCTTATTTCGAGCCTTTAAGCTTTATTTAACCCTTTCCTAATGGTAAATTCACATCGCATGTAAGTGTATTAAATGTATCCCTTTTATTTCTTTTATTAATTTACTTGGAAATAAATCTATCATCAGCGCGAAAAGGGTCAATGAAATAGGCGAAACCAGTTTTTTTTTTTTTTATTTTATAGTTCCTTCTTGCGCAATATATAAACCGCATCAATTTTACCTGTAAGCAAACGTCCTGTTCCAAACCACTACCTTCATAAATAAAACGTGTGTGTTTCACTAAAGCGTCGTTGACTTCGTTTACCGCTTAAATCTGAAACTGCCTTTCATCTATAAGCATAATTTTATATAAATTTACCCCCCGATACTAACACATCACTATCATCCACTTTATTTAAAACATCTAATGACCGCTCAACCATACGTTCCACCATAAACCATCGCTTGCTCTTCGCTTATGAAGCCCTTTTTTTTTTTTGCACTCTACCCCCTGCATGTACTTGACGATTCTGCTCATTCGGCAACAAATAAATTCAAGCGATTCGCTCGTTCAATCGGTTTTTTTTTTGCACATCATTTTCTTGTACAGGCATAATGCTATATATTTTCCCCCGCAACTAATAATTCACTATCTGCTACCACTCGCCATATTTGATTTTCAATCAGCTTTTTTTTTTGCGCACCATTATCTTTTATAAGCCTAATTTTACATGAATTTCCCTCCCCGACACTAACACATCACTATCAACCACTTTATTTAAAGCATCTAATGGCCGCTCAACCATACGTTCCGCTATTAATCATCGCTTCGCTTCCGAAGCCATTTTCCTTTTTTTTTGCACTCTACCCCCCGCTTGTACTTGACAATTCCGCTCTTTCGGCAACAAATAAATCCAAGCGATTCGCTCGTTCAATCGTTTTTTTTGCGCACCATTTTCTCGTACAGGCATAATTTTACATATTTTCCCTCACAACTAATAATTCACTATCCGCTATCATTCGCGATTTCGTTTTTTTTTTTTTCAATCGGCTATATGCGCACCATTTTCTTCTACAAGCATAATTTTATATATTTCCCCCCGCAACTAATAATTCACTAACCGCTATCATTCACTTCAATTAAAACACCTGTGACCGTAGACCAACTTCCCGGTCGGGAGCTTGTCCTGCGCCAATGTCGTGCTTATCAACCCGTTTCGTAGCCATTTTCAAATTAATTTCACTCGCGAACGGTGCTATCGACAAATACGTGCATTCAATGCAAACTTCGCCAACAGAATGAGAATCATCTCCCTTTTTAATTGTTAGCAACCTTTAGCTGTTGTTCTAACTCAGAGCCGAATTGCTTCTCTTTATCACCCGATCCCCGAAAGCTCAAAAGAATCAACGATACCGACCGATTCTCTTCCGCTCATACAATTTCTCTCCCGCCAATAACATCGTTAGAGAATATTTAGTAATCGGGTTAGCCATCTTTATTGATGGCAATACGTTACTGGCTTCAACCGATATTGTATGTGTGAAGTCGGGATCGGCTCCCGCCAAAGAGCGCTCGAGGCAAAACCAACTTGCGCAAATCCTCAGTCACACTCACACATGCGCAGCTCTATAAGTAGACAAGAGTTCGCTCAAGACCGCCAACGCGAATGCTACGACTCACGCAATTTATTCTCGCATATCATATTTGATGGGTTTCCACTCTTTCCTATCTGGAAAGGCTGCCGTCTGCCTGTGTGCGTGTGTGCGCTTGAGACCTGTGACTCGAAGTATATAGCGGGCATACATATTTTGCGGATGCCAACTTTTATTAATACCTCGCTTATCTACTACATCTATGTACTTTTGTTTCATGCGGTACAAAATCAAACATTAACATTTTTCTGCCATAAAGTTAATTAATTCGAATATTTTCACTTGCCTTAACGTAAATAAACAAATTTCTTCCAATATTTCGCTATCTAAAATCCTGACAATTGAAAGGGTTAATCAAAAACTGCATTTTATTTCAGCTTTTTTCAAAAATGTATAGGCGAATTCGAGCAAAACTAAGAGCAACCGTTCGCTACCTGGTTGTGATTATTGGAACTACAAAAAAAGTGCAATTCCCAAAACGCTTGCTGGCACCTATATGGAACTCGACTTTAAATGTAATATTTTATTGAATTACCAACAGTGGGAATGATGAAAATGGATAATAAAGGTAAGAAAAAGCATTACCTTTCATTTGATATATATTGTTCCTGCTTCGGGAGATTATTAGAGCTTCGCAAGTGTATTTATGGTTACGAACTGATAGGTTATATCTTTGGTTCTTGGCGCAGATGATGCTAATCAAGAAAATTAATCCGTTAGCATTTGAAAACACATTGGAAAACGCTGAAGACTGAAAATAATTGGTGATTCTCTATCCAGGATATGTAAACTTTACAGCTGACTCTATGTACTTTTGTTTCATGCGGTACAAAATCAAACATTAACATTTTTCTGCCATAAAGTTAATTAATTCGAATATTTTCACTTACCTTAACGTAGATAAACAAATTTCTTCCAATATTTCGCTATCTAAAATCCTGACAATTGAAAGGGTTAATCAAAAACTGCGTTTTATTTCAGTTTTTTTCAAAAATGTATGGAGTTTGACAGCGATTTTACTTTTCATCACTTTTTTTATACAGCGTCTCTAAGCGGGCGATAGCTTGTCAAAAACGCCTATTCCCAAAATGTTTGCTGGCACCTATATGGAGCTCAACTTTAAAAGTAATATTTTACTGAATTAACAACAGTGGGAATGATGAAAATGGATAATAATGGTAAGAAAATGTATTTCCTTTCATTTGATGTATATTGTTTCTGATTCGGGAGATTATTAAAGCTTCGCAAGTGTATTTATGTTTACGAACTGATAGGTTATATGTTTGGCTCTTGGCGCAAGTGATGCTAATCACGAAAATAAATCCGTTAGCATTTGAAAACACATTGGAATGCACTGAAGACTGAAAATAATTGGTGATTCTCTATCCAGGATATGTAAACTTTACAGCTGACTCTATGTACTTTTGCTTCATGCGGTACAAAATCAAACATTAACATTTTTCTGCCATAAAGTTAATTAATTCGAATATTTTCACTTACTTTAACGTACACTCAGAAAAATAACCTGACAAAATTCATAAGATTTGCCTTATGAACGTTTGAAAAATCAATAATTTTCAATTTCATAAGGTACGTATGGAATTCTTAACAGAACAATAAAATTATTGAATCATGTACTGTTACTTTTTGTACGAACACATTAAGGTAAATATAACTCATTTGAATATGAAAAACATACTGGCACCACTTCGGTAAATTCGATGAATTTATAATATTATACCTTATGAATTTTACTTTGTTGTTTATATTCGCCGGTGTTTCTTCTCGGTGTCATCTGTCATTCTCATTCGGACGGTCAAGTTCAACACGCGATTCGTTTTTGTTTTCGTGCGAAATAAAAAGTAAGTTTTGACAATTCGGTTTTCATCACGGGTTTTTGTGTTATTCGAGTGTGTTTCACTTTAAATTTAACAACGATGGCGTCCATCGTTTTTCCAAGCGAAAACAAGTGCAGGGGAAGAAAATCTGACAAGAAAGTGCGTGACAAGAAGCCAAGTTGGCGGTAGCGAACACAAAGTGCTTCTGAAGAAAAACAAGAACTACTTGGCGACTAAAGCTATCTTCCGCAAGCGTACGGGAAAACAGTGCTTCAGCAACCACAAGCGTAACATCCGGAAGACGTTAAACAGGGGTATGGTTTCCTGTTGGCTGGTCGTGTTGTCCTGCTGAGGGTTCTTAAATCGGGACTGCTTCCCGCTCCGATGCATTCCGCAGAACTACGTTATTGCCACCAAGACCCGATCAAACGTGAAGAACATCAGGCTGCCGAAACGCATTAACAATAGCTGCTTCCGTCGGGTGGTCAAGAAAAAGAACACCCGCAATGAGAGCGACATCTAAAAAACTGCGGGTTTGGATGACGGCTGAGCCACACAACCTTGTTAGTAGGTAAGCTTAATATAAGTGTAAACACCATATTGAAAACAGTGCCTAATTCTGAACAGTTAAATTTTAAACTATTTAATCACTACACATTTCATATTATTAAAATGGCTTAAATAGCTATAGTTTTGTCAATATATAAGAAAAAATTGCAGCTGTTCAGAATTAGGTACTGTTTTGAATATGGTACTTGCACGATACTTGATTTATTTGTTTCGCTTTAGCTCATGCAGCACCTACTGCTGTAACTCTGGTCGAAAAAAAGTGTTAAAGTAAATAATGCTCATGGATACCATAGCACGGTAGTGTAAGTTAGATAGGTATATGCGTATGTAGAATTGCATAATTCACCTGTATGTATAGTATGGGTTTCGTAAAGCGTAACTGAACGGATCTGAATCGGATTCTAAACCAAACCCGTCTAGGATCAACCGGGAGGGCTTACTCAGTTCTGACCTGGTTAATTTAAAGGCACCGGGAGAGTCAACTAAATTCTCTGGGGATTGCTGGCCATGTTTGCATGATGTTCGTGGCGCACCCGCCTCAGATATCTTGTAGGTACGTTCAGTGGGTCCACAGTAAAATTGAAGCTAAGGTCTACCCATTTCATTTTCCAGCTAGATCTGGGTTACTATACTTGGTCTCAATTCCAGTCATTGTATGCTCGAGTTTAGAATAGGCCTCCGACTACCAGAGGCTTTATTCGACAGTTGGCTGCGACGACTTCCTAGTTTTTATGAACTGCCACATTCATCTATGAGCATTTGATGACTCGGTTAAGGATGAAGTTCATATTAATATATAACTTGAGGGAATTACATTGGCAAGGCAAGTCTGTCGTCCTGTAAACCTAATAGGGATTCATTTTTAAAAGTTAAGGAAATTGGGTGCTGTGAAGTTTGGCGAGTAGCTCAAGCCGTGTACTGAGGCAAATTGTCTGATATTAAGTCGCATAACTCTCAGTAAATATCTAATCTATTGATACTTCATGGAAGTTGGGTATAAATTACGTCAGCCGGGATAAATGTTCGAAGTTGATGCACGATCCATGGTTGCGCGACCGAAACATTTTCTATGGAGATACCGTGAAAGCACCAGTCGCCGCGCATGTTTAGGTCGCCGCGCACTAGGTGATATTTTCATCAATTTCATCACATTAAGATCAAAACTTTTGATTCTATAGTCCAAACTCGTTTTTTTCAGTCTTTGACCTTGAAGTGCGGTCAGGCATTAATATTAATATTCTTTTGAAACCATGGTTTTACAATTGATCGAGGCACGGTAGGGGAAAGTAATGAAAATAGTTGCGGCAGAATGGCTCAGGACGTATTAATAAGGCAGGGCAAAAATAGCTGCACTTGATGGAAGCAAGGCAATGACGGCTTTAATGGGAATGGGAACTCCTATTAAATTAAGGTAAAATCCATCATAAAAAGTTAAGAGGAACGGAATATGAATCTCTTAGCTTCAAACGCTTACCATTTTATACAACATTGCGATAACTAGACTACTACGTGGCTTTATGACCAAGCACTTGACATTGTCTGATCTTGGAATCTCCAGAGTCAGTTCGCTACTGCGTTTTACTGGCTGTCGTGAGCTGTCTGGGCAGGCAGAAATGAATCTGGGAGATCACCCCTCGGACCTAGTATAGAAGTAATGCGCTCAACCCCCTACAGATTACAGATACGTCCACTTCATTTTGCTTATTTCATACATCGCGTAAGAAATGCAGAGATTTATATTGAATTTTTGACGTAGGACTACGTCCCTCCCATGGGTAGGTGGTTTGACGCGTACTTCGGCTAAACGACCTAAAAATTCTTAGTTCCGCATGTAGAATGTTTATAGTTTAAGTTGGATATATGTGTAGTATGTAGTATTGCATAATTTAGCTTTATGTGTAGCATGTGTCTCGTAAAGCGGAATGGAGCGAAATCGAACGGATTTGATTTTAAATTCAATCCGTTTGGGCCGAAGCACCGGGAGGGCTTACTCAGTTCCCTAGATGAATTGCTGGTATGCACAGAAATTTCTCTAGAAAACTGAAACCAAATCCTACCCACCATTCATGAGATTTTGACTTACTCATGAAAATTAAAATTTATCGCTAGTTAGAACGAACGAGTGTTCAAAATGATGTGATGTCTTTATTTGCGTAATCGAGACATTTTCTATGAGATTGCCATAGAATTTGTGGCTGTTATGCGATTATGGACAGCACAGCACTGAAAAATATACACACACGTACATGTATACATGTGTATGCATGTATGAGTGTGCATGGGTGCATAGGTACGAATGAATATATGTTTGAGTGTTCTATGATGAGTCGGAAATTCTTCTTATACCTATGCTGCCAAATTACAATTATTAATGGGCAGGAAGTTATAGTCAGTAGCTGTGTTTCCTGTGTCAGTTTCCTATGCTATTACTATTATTACTAATATTGCTATCGTTGCTGTTACTGTCACCTCTATTGTATTGTTTTGGATGTAATTATAATTTTTTTTTTTTTTCTTATTTCCCTCCTTTATTAGAATGATTTGCGTGTCTTGTGACTAACCGCGTTAACGGTATTCAACTAACAACATAAAATGATCATGAATGACGCTGTTTGTCTCCCAAGGGCCCTCCTAATGCTGATGAGCCTCTGTCGGAGAGTCCATCAAGTCGAACGGTGGCAACTCACCGGCGGCCTGCTCCTCTCCATTCTTGCGGCTGTCGTCGCGGTCGGACTTAGTGGATCTCTCGAAAAGCTTTATAGCCTCGATATATATTTTGTTCTGTCCATTGCCCAATGCTGGCAGACTTCAACTGAAATTCTATTTCTAACTAAATCTTTTTAGAATTAAAACTTCTTCAAGTAAAAACAGGTATTCGATTCTCTGGCTGATTCAAGCGATAGCGAAGGGCTGTCCTCAATCATTTCCACTTCCTAAAATGGGGTCATAGTACATAATATATGGCCGTGGTATGAGGATTTTTTTTTTCGATTCAATACCATCCTCACAGAATTATCAACGTCGTTAACATCTTATTAAGTCTTGCTTAAGTGACAGCTTGCACTTAAGACCTAACACGGCATATATACATATCTCCAAGTGAAGTTCTTTTTGATCCACCTCATCCCTTCTTAGTTACAGAATCATTTCAATTGACCACGGTCTGAAGAGCATACCGACAAATCGGTTGACTACCGCTACAAATAAGCAATTAATGCCACCGGGAATAATACGAGCGAGTACCAGTCCCCATTATATCGCATCTGCTCTATTTTTCGGAAGTTCAAGTAGTTTTTCGATAGTTCTGAGCGATAATATTGCTCTTGAATAATATTCCGCACAAAATATTCGAAAATTTACGCCATCAGCTACAATACTGCAAAGATGGTAGATAAAGAGGCGGCTGTGGCTTTTAATGAGCATAGGTTGTTGAACAGCGCTGGGTCAATCGTGATGACATGGGTATTTGGGAGATGAGTAGCGTCCAGCCTAGCGAGTAGTTAGTCGGTAGTAGCATAGGTGATGGACAGACATAGAATTCTCGTGATATTACTAACTTGAAAATTACAATTAGCATGCGACTAAAAACTCTCTCTTCTTTTCTTTTCTTTTCTCCCTTTTCTGCCTGATCTCTATCGCTTTTTCTCACGGCAACAACAATGTTGTCGTGAGGGGGGGCAAGAGACCAGCCACAGATGACCACACTGGTGACAACGATGGATGAGGACGCCGTGATGCCATGAATGAACAAGTTGTAAGAAAGGTTCGAGCAAGACGAGGAAACAAACAAAGGAAGGAGAAAACAAGATAAGTACAAGCCATCTTATGCTATATTGACCAAGCACACAATTATATCAAGCCAAGTTCTGTCACTCTTCTTCCGCCCATTAATCCATAATCACCAACACATTATGGAGCTAGCGTAATCCGCACGGATTCTTTTAACATTATCACAACCACCTTATCTCAGCCCTGGACAGACTTGGCTCTAACTGCCCCACCTTGTGCTGCAAACAGAAACAGAAACAGAATTTTTGACGTAGGACTACGTCTTTGTTTACTGTCTGGGACTGGGCAAGGTGAGTTAAAATAGGTGATCTAGTTTTCACAGTTTGTAGAACAGAAGTGCGCGGAACGATGGGTTAGCAACCATCGACGTTGTTTATACATTCAACAGTTTCCGCTTTGAAAATTTCGGTGATCGTCAAGGGGAGCCTCCCCCCCCCCAGGGGGTGAAAAACAAATTTCAACATCAGAAAACCTCTCTTGACTAACCTTGGGACTGGGTAGCACTTTGTGAAAACGAAAATGGAAGTGTAACGTCGGAATGAAAGATTTCAAATGCTAATAACTACTAAACTACTGAACGAAACTGAACAATTTATATGTCGTTGGAAAGATAAAATGATCAGCAATTTTAAGGAGGTACGAAAATGTAATTTTATGGACGGCGTAAGAGGGGGGGCTCTTATTCAAATAAAATACAAATTTCCTCAAAACTTGAGAATTATCAAACAAATGGAACCAAATTTGGCATGTGGGTGTTTTGGAGACAAATTTTTTTTCTATGTTGAATTGGGACCCCTCCCCACCTCAGGAGGGGGGGCTCCTATACAAATGAAATACAAATTTCCTCATAACTCGAGAGCTAATCAAGCAAATAGAACCAAATTTGGCATGTGGGTGTTTTTGGAGGCAAAAATTTTTTCTATGATGAACTGGGACCCCTCCTCACTTTAAGAGGGGGTACTTCTACACAAATGAAATACAAATATCCTCATAACTCGAGAGCTAATCAAGCAAATGAAACCAAATTTGGCATGTGAAAGTTTTCGAGGGCAAGAAAATTTTCTATGGTGAATTAGGACCCCTCCCCACTTTAAGAGGGGGGGCTCCTGTACCAAAGAAACACAATTTTCCTCATAACTCGAGAAGTAATTAAGCAAATGGAACCAAATTTGGCATGTGGGTGTTTTTGGAGACAAAAATTTTTTCTATGAACTGGGACCCCTCCTCACTTTACGAGGGGGGCTCCTATACAAATGAAATACAAATTTCCTCATAATTCGAGAACTAATCAAGCAAATGGAACCATATTTGGCATGTGGGTGTTTTTGGAGGCAACCATTTTTTCTATGATGAATTAGGACCCCTTACCTTTTTAAGAGGGGGGGCTCTCATACAAACGAAATACAAATTTCCTCATAACACTAGAACTAATCAAGCAATTGGAACCAAATTTATCGTGTGGGTGTTTTTGTAGGCAAGAATATTTTTTATGGTATATTTTCTATGGATTTTCCCACTTTAAGAGGGGGGGAGGGGCTCCTATACAAATGAAAAACAAATTTCCTCATAACTCGAGAACTAATCAAGCAAATGGAACCAAATTTGACATGTCAGTGGTTTTGGACGCAAGATTTTTTTCTATGGTGAATTGAGACCCCTCTCTTCTTTAGAAAGCGAGTTATGGCCCATCTCCCCTTTAAGAGGGTGGGCTTCCATACAAATGAAATGCAAATTTCCTCTTATCTCGAGAACTAATCAATCAAATGGAACCAAATTTGGCATGTGGGAGTTTTAGATGGCAGAAATTTTTTCTATGGTGAATTACGACCCCTTCCCCTTTTAAGAGGGGAGCTCCCATACAAATGAAATTCAAATTTCCTTATAACTTGAGAACTAATCAAGCAAATGGAACCAAATTTGGCATGTGGGAGATTTTGGAGTCTTGAATTTATTTTACGATAGTCAGCGACCTCTCACCCCTGTGGTAGGGGGATATGGACTCTCATACAAATAAAACAGAAATTTTTGCGAAACTCAAAAACTAATCGAACTCGAGAAATTCGAGACTCTTCCATAAAACATTAGTGTTCCGTAAGCGAATATAGTTGTTAATTTTATGAATTTATTCCTCGTACGTATATAAATTATAAAATTCCTGTAGCCGAGTAAATTGCATAAGAATGATAACAGAATAGTGATTATAGAGAAACTTTATGTTAAACCTACTTTTAGTGATTTTGCTTTTAGGAACATTAATTTAAATCCGTGAATCCAATGCACTTTCTGCTTCTAGGTAGTTTTATGCTTCCTAAAACTATATTAAATGCTGTAAGCTGGCTTGATACTTTATTATTCTCACCTTCTATCCTCGCTCAAGCTACTTTTTGTAAATATAAGTGCACTTTCTATAATTATTTAACTAGTTTTAAGTTTAAACTTTAGAATATCTTTTAAGTAAATTTAAGAACAGAAATTTCTTAGTAATAAGTTTTACAGAACTTTTTCGTTTCTATAGCTTCTTTGTTCTGGTTTGTTTACAGTCGAATTGCCCTTTATTTACCCGTCACTGACGAAACGATCCCTCGCATGAGCAAGGGTGTAGTTACGTTGCTGGATCAATGTGTTGGACGATGGTTGATCGATACGTACATCTCGACAGGGCGCACTCAACAATTAGTCAATACAAGACCACAAAAACTATCTATAGTAACACTAGATCATTCAGGACGAGACGGTCGCGAGTGTTGCCGGTGGCCCGCCGGCGGAAGCGCCGCCCACTGGGGGGCTTGCAAAACTCGAGATTGTAACAAAGATCATCCGAGATTCATGATTTATGTACAACACAGGTTAATTTGTGGCAATACGAAGTTTGTCGGGTCAGCTAGTCCCATATAAATGAAATTCAAATTTCCTCTTAACTCGAGAACTAATCAAGCAAATGGATATTTGGCATGTGGGGGTTTATGGAGACATGAATTTATTTTATGATGGTTTGAGACCCCTCACCCCTGTGATAGAAGGATAAGAACTCTCATACAAATAAAACAAATTTTTGCGTATGTGCCATATTTTCTGCTATGTAACAAGCGGTAAGCTGTGAAAGTAAACTAGTAAAACCTTCTCGCAGCTAAAGACAGTGAATCGACGCCGTTAACTTACGTGCCTGCTGCCATTCATGTCAAAAGAGAAGGACATTCGAATGGCACATCATACGTGCTTTGGCTTTAATGTTATTTGTAACCAACAGGGTGTCGATTTCCTGGAAAATCAGGGAATATCAGGGAATTCATTTTTGGATCAGGGAAATCAGGGAATTTCGAAATTCAATCAGGGAAATTTTGTTTACCCGGCAATATTGTTGACCAGCTTTGGAATCAAATCAATTTTCGTGTAAAATGTCTAGTGGCGATTCGATTATCTTTCAGTTTGCCGTAAATGAGATGACAATTGTCACCTAGGTGACTCACTTTGTCACCTAGGTGACTCGCTTTGTCACCTAGGTTACACGGTTTGTCACTTAGGTGGCACGGGGTTGTTACCTAGGTGACACGGTTCATCTCCTTAACCCCGTATTTTTTGCAGCAAAGCTGAAACTTCCAGGAAAGTTTTGTTTTAGTTTAACTGAAAACCCGCAGCCATGTGTCCACCTTCCAGCGGCAAAGTTACTAGTTTGAGCTGACTGAAAATTAGCAAGATTTGTTATGTTTACACGGCTGTAATTTTGTTCTATGTAACATCTAAGCTTTGTGCAAAAACAGGTCGATTAGATTGTTTCTCAATCTTTGTTTCTTTGGATTCAAGTTGATACCTCAAACATAACTGTCCCTAGACTCGATAGAAGAGGGCGTTTTCGAAACGCTGGTGAGAAATAGGTTAAGAATCTTTGATATGTGTTCTTAAATCATGAAGAAATCTAGCTTTAGTTTTCAGCAGCTCGCATAAGCCATGCTAAAGGGTTAAAAACTTAAGCCAGAAATCGCCCAAATAAGCTTGACATTCGAGTTTTGAGGGTCAGGGAAAAATATTTGAAGCATCAGGGAAAGTCAGGGAATTTTATTTTTGGATTTGAGTCGACACCCTGAACCAATGATTCTTTTAAAGGCCACAAGCAAGTAAAAGTAAGATGGTTGAAACATGTCAAGCTATGCATAATCATATTTAATACAATAATCTGGAGGCTGGTCATTCATTACTATTTCAACCTTCATTGTGCACACAAGTGATTTTTAAAAGAAATCTTCTATGTCTCAATGCTTGCAGGCGTTGCCACCATTGCATTCAATGAGGAATTAAATATGAATATTTCGCTCTCTTTTAAACATTCACCTAAACAATGGCACAGATTCTTATAAACAAATATTGTAACGGATCGATTAGTTAATTTGAAAAAGTTTTGATATTTAATTTAAATCTCGTTAGGAAAAACCAGAATAAAGTAGGACGTAATTTTCATTAAACAGATCAGACAAAAAATGGAATTACCCAAGAAATTCCTTGTATCTAGACATTAACAAAGATCACTTTATGAATTATGTAGGCCAGGCAGAATAAAAGTTTTAACCGAACGTTCACATAAAATTAGAACAAAAGGCAAAGTAGACAATCACTAATGAACCAGTCTGCATCAACTCAGGTAGCCCGTTTCATAACTTGAAACGGTTGACGAATAGGAATAGGATCTAATGCGATAATCAGCCTGCATAGGGAGTTGGAGTCTAGGGCGTAAATAAAAGTGAAATGAAACATAATTTAGGTAACCATTCTTAGTAGATATAGCTTTCACAGACGAGTTTCATTACAAAGGAGCAGGTAAAGAGAATTGATTAATCCTAAGCAAACCTATAATAATTTAGTCTTTCATTTAGCTTGGGAAATACCTGTCTGCCGCCTTTGTTGTAATAGGCGTGGTTACTGCAATCCTTTGAAAGTTTCAATCACGGCTACCCGATCGTCTCGGGCATTAGAAAACCAGTAAAATGTTGTTATCTCTTTCACCCTTTCTGGCAAGTCCAAATTTATGATTCTTCTAGGAAATTCAGGTTAGCTATATAAACCTCAGTATCGTATTAATAAAGTTAGTCTTAATCGTAAACTCACGACCAGCGTTTCACTTATTTCTCTCTCACCAAGTACCTACCTAGCTTGTGCTGATAATCCGAACGATTTAGTCCGTCGTTAAAGACACTTCTAATTAGGTCTCTACGAAACAGCGCTAGAGCACCATTAGCGGTTAATTTCCTTAACGACGCTCAAATCCCTAATCAATCAGCCAGCCACTTCTCAACAAATATATGCCAGAAATGCAGTTCACATTAGTCTTTGATCTAATGATCTGATATAGTCCTTCGTCACCCTTCCGTACAACCCTTAGAGCTGTATATCTTGTAGTTTTTGACGTAGGACTACGTCTTACGGCAAGTTTTGAGATAGGGTGTCATTCCAAAAAATCGAAAAATGCGAGCGTCACGAAAAATGAAAGGTTTTGAGCGCTAATAGCTCAACGGTTTTCCTATCGATTTTCAATATTCTTACACCAATCGATTGGAAAATCTTCTAAGAATTGACCCAAATGAAGAAAAGTATGGATTCTTGATGTTGAACTATTGAAAAATTGAAAATAATGAACCTATGTTTTACCAGAATTCTCGCTTCGTGATTGGTTGGAAGATTCTTTGCGATGATCTAAACCTATACCAATTTGATATCTGTGCTTGGGAAGTAAGCCAAAACAAGTGACCAAGTTTCCTCATTTCAACAAGATTTCTTAACACCGCGGTTAAACCTAGACCATTTTGATGTCCTTGCTTGGGAAGTACGTCAGAGAGAGTAACAAAGCCCCCTCGTGCCAACAGATTTCTTACGAACGCGATTAAACCTATTCCAATTTGATGTCTGTGTTAGGGAAGTGTGCCAGAAAAAATGGCACAAGTTCGTTGTCCCAACAGATCGGAAATTCTTGACTGCGAGACGATTAAACCTAGGCGAATTTGATATCTGTTTTGGAAAAATGTGCTACAGCTGTAGTGTTCAGTTATAATACGACTCTGTATGAATACGCATGCTTGCCGAGGAAGTGCTAGTGGAAAGATGTGCTGTTGATAAAATAGGATTGAATTCATAAAACCCCTTCAACGCGGGGAACCATGGGTAATAAAAACAATCTTTAATTTCTGTAAGGTAGCAGGAAAGCAATAGTTTGTGTTCTTGATTTTGTTAAATTGTTTTCAAATACACAATCTTTTGAGAATTGAACGTATGCAATGTTACTACGTTGATAAATGTTACATACAACGCATGTAGCATGTATATATGTTGCATATAGCATGTATACAGGAACAATCGAATAATTACAAGGATGAATACATGCTATTATCACTACAAAGAGACTTACGTAGTCCTGCGTCACCTATATATGCGGTTGTGTCTTGTACACAACCCCTCTGATTTTTTTTTTTATCGAAAATGGGTAAATGATAAGTTATAATTTATGATTATAGAAGAACATGACTAAAGGTACTAGATTAAAATCGAGGCTACCCCGTATAGCATAGTCATTAATCATAATTTATAATTTAATTTGATTTTGTTTAGTGAGTATTAACAAGAGGCAGTAAAAATGTTTTAGAAATTATACCAAATGGCCCCTTATGAATATGCGAAATGGATTATGCCAAATGGTATTGTGGCAAATGGGCGGCCACAAAAAAGATTGCTGGTTTGGATTGAGCTTAAACGTTCATCTTAATGCATCTAACCTATCTTACCTCGTGACCCGTCTTACCGCACCTGACCCTATACTTACAGTTTCGTAATTCGACGTTTTACAAGTTGCTTTTGGCATGCTCATATTTCGTGTGAAATTATTACCTTTTCTTAGTAGTATAGAAAAAAATAGTAATTATTAAGGGGAAGTCGTGTGCCTTTAAGTATAATTTCTATAATAATAATACTATAATACTATATTACTATAATTTCATTCTTTCCAAATATTTTTAACATTTTTGGTTTTGAGCCGCCATTTGAGTCGTATTTATGTTTGTCGTTGAGTATGTTAATTTCCTCCATCAGCACAGATTACCGGGTGGGATGTCTCGTAGTTCTTGGGGAAATGGCTGTCCTAGACAATTAAGGCCTAAGGTAATTTCCTTTGGAGCGTCTTTGCGCCGGTGGAGATGATTGGACGGGTTCTCGGGATACAAATCCCCCCCAAATTTATATACTGGACTAACTATATTTACACTTAACAGAGATACATATTTAACTATAGGCACAGACAGCATGACGGCTGCTGGCGGATTAAGGACGCGGACTGACTAAGCATGTCGCTTAGTGCCTTATATAATCTACTAGCTGACCCGACAAACTTCGTATTGCCACAAATTAAACTGTGTTGTACATAAATCGTGAATCTCGGATAGCCTTTGTCACAATCTCGAGTATTGCAAGTTTCTGGGGAGTTCATGGGTGTTTTAATATGCAAATTTCCCTCACAGTAAAGTAGAAAACAACTCCCCCAATTGCTTAGCCTGATAAAATAAAGTGGATAGCATATAAATATTCGCCATCATTACAAACCATTTCACCGAATACCATTTTGCGGAACACCAATTCTCTAATTCATCATAGAAAAAATTAATGCCTCCAAAAACACCCACATTTCAAATATGGTTCCATTTGATTAATTAGTTTTCGAGTTATGAGGAAATTTGAATTTCATTTGTATAGGAGCCCCCCCCCCCTCCTAAAGTGGGGAGGGGTCTCAATTCACCATAGAAAAAATTCTTGTCTCCAAAAACACCCACATGTCATATTTTGTTCCATTTGCTTGATTAGTTCTCGAGTTATGCAGAAATTTGTGTTGCATTTGCATGGGAGCCCCACTCTTAGTGGGGGGAGGCGTCTCTAATCATCATAAGAACTTTTCCTGGCCCCAAAAACCCCTTCATGCAAATTTTCACTCCGATCGGTTCAGTAGTTTTCGATTCTATAAGGTGTGAGATCTGCTTACTGGAGTGGAATCACCCGACATAGGGAAAGAATGGATATCCCGAGATATCAGCAGCCGCAGATAGCACGACTTACCTTTACATCACTTTGCAATACAATGGCGGGCGATAGTGACAGCTGCTTCGGTCGTTTGGCGCCAACGAGGGATAACCCTGCGATACGTCAATAAGCCTTTCCAGCACTGCTGTCAAATGCGAGGGGTATAACCCCTAGCATAAAATGCCAATGTGATATATATATTGGTGGACACCTCACATCCCCCTCCTTCTCTAATAAAACAGCAACTCCCCTTCACGCGTAATACGTGTTACTATCCTAATCTTGAGGGGCTCTGTAGCCGCAAGGTTACCGAGTCTGCTTTGACAAGCGAATGGTCATGGGTTCGAATCTTAGTAGAATCAGGCCATTCGATGTCAAAGTGACTTTAGCATGGGTTTATTCTCAGGCCCCTCATCGCCCTTCCTTCATGCTGAGTTCTATATTATCCCGATATGGCCTATTGACAGTGCAAAAATGAGACCCTTATAGTAAAAATGCACTGGTTTGCTACGCCAGGGATGACTATAATTGGGGACTGTGCGCTGTCATGTGGAACGAGGTGGGTAAAGTAGAGTAAAGTATTGAAAGAAGGGTACCCAATTACACACAAGCACGCATAAAAAAAAATTCAATAAGCATATCGCTCACTCAATAGCGACTATAGCCAAAATAAATGCAGTGCGGGTTATACAACAAACACCCGGGCGATATCACAATAGATCTAACCATAATGGTCGCAGTGATGAGTCCATACAGGAAAAAAAAATCCTAATCTTCATTACTGTAACTAGCAAGAAAAAAAAAATCCGCCCAGGAGTATACATGAATACTATACGCGTATTCCGTGCGCACACATAACGGACGTGTGCTTGGCATACAATCATCATTTATTGGGCATATCTTGCAAAAAATCTTTGTGTGATGCAATGCATAGGACACATAGAAACAATATAAAAATTTTCCTCAGTGTATAGTTACATCATTAAAACTTTTTATAGTAATCACTGATTACAACGCCTCGCCGGAAGGAAGAACCCCTTGTAACAATGCGATTGTACTTGGTACTAGCAGCATGGATTTCAGATGTGCGGATTTGTTCGAGATTCGCCTATACTGCCCATGGATGCATATATGCTTAGATGCATTCGACGCATCTGCTGCAGAATGAGGAAAGTAAACAAACATAACAACACGAACATAGACCGCAAATTGCAAACCATGACAGCGACTGGATGAAGCTTAAGGTTACAGGCATTACAGGACGGTAATTAGATTTCATATAAAGTATGCTTTCCAAAATATTAAAATGGTGTTATTTTTACAGTTACTTTAGTTTATAAAATCGCGTTTTGCGAAGCATGCTGCAACAATCAGCACTGCGACGCCGTTTGTCCAAATCTAACAAGAGATGTGTGCCGCGTCCCAGGAGGTCAGCTTGTTGACCTGTACGTAAAGAAACAACATGAAAAAAACAGTCAATCTTCAAATCCCTTGAAGTGTCGCCCGTTTAAAATCGTTACCACTAGCTTTTGTGGAGTTTGTTGCCATCGCTGTCCGCGCGAAAAAGAGGCATCCGTGCATTCCTAATTGACGAACAAGTTTCGGCAAGTTTATGAAACACAGCAACCCAACAAAATTATTAATCAGGCTTCTGCTACCAAAAGCAAGTAAACTGTTGGATCGAAAAGCTTGTACAAAATTGAAGTGTCACCGTGTAAATATTAATTTATAGGAATTTTCAAACAGCTAAGAGCTGTTGCTGGAAAGCTCATTTGAATGGCTGCCAAAGCAATAAATGAAACATCAGTTGAAACTGAGCTTCCTAAATAAATATAGCGAGTTTATCAGTTACTTTAAATTTTTGCTTGTTTCCCACGCTGTTTTCTTAAAAAGTAAAGCTCTGATCCTACATCTCTTAACAGAGTTTATAATATTTTGTAACTGCAGGCCGACGGGAAATGCTGGGCATGGAAAGGTTTTTTCCTTAGGTTGACGGACATCAATTAAATTTCGAAAAGCTTCGGTTTTTGAACAAGAAATCCGTTTTAATCTAATTCATTTCCTAAGAATGCAATTTTTTCAAAAAAGATACATATCCTACAGTACTGTGAGTAAGCAATATATTTTCCGCTAATTCGTCCACCTGTTTTGTTTCGTCTATATTAGGTAATTTATTTATTGCTAATGACTGTCCTGACAGGTTGGATGCATGATACCATTAGGTTGCTCGATTGCATCTAGGACGACGATACGAGCCTGACTGCTTCGTTCACCGATAGTAAACTCGTTTCGGTTGCCACATTTTACAAACTATGGCGAACTACTCTCTTTAATAGATCAAGAGATCGATTGATGAAATCAGCGACTAAGGTCGCTCTTATCTTAGATGCTCTATGAATGCTCTCCTGCCCTTTGGAAGAACCTGACTTTGCCCAAGCAGCTGTATTATAATTAAGCACCTGTGATAGCCACCCATATAACCGCATAACCACACTTGCCTCCAGCCGAATATGGCAGCTCGACTGATACGTTCGCCGCCTGTATCCCATTCGGAAAATCGTTCAAGCTCCGCCGCACTAGCGTGCCTGCCTGCAAAAGCGAAATGATGCTTGATGGCGGCCCAGGTGATCTTGCAATGACAACCCAAACTTGTCACAACTTGGTAGTGATGATATAAACGATCCAGTTTTCTATTTCAGTAAACTCCGGTACTCAAAGACACCTCTCAACATTCTTCACGCCCTTTACCGCCCTCACAATCCTCAGATACGCCACCATTGTCGCGAAACAGTGTGCAAAATATCCTCGATCGCTATCCTAGTCTTTACCTAACCGGTCTCTTTAAATTAGGTGGCTGCCTGGACCTGAGCCTTTTTCAACCTCTAGGTGGCTATCGCGTATCGCCGCTCACGATACTAGGCTAGGCGGATGTCCCGTCTCGCCTTTTTCATAATTCAAAGCGGACGTCCCGTCTCGCCTCCTTCACATTTCCAGGCAGATGTTCCGTCTCGCCTCTGTCATATTTCTAGACGGATGTCCCGTCTCGCCTTTTTCATAATTTTAGGCGGATGTTCCGTCTCGCCATTTTTTATTCTAGGCGGATGTCCCGTCTCGCCTCTTTCATAATTCTAGGCGGATGTCCCGTCTCGCCATTTTTCATTCTAGGCGGATATCCCGTCTCGCCTCTTTCATAATTCTAGGCGGATGTCCCGTCTCGCCATTTTTTATTCTAGGCGGATGTCCCGTCTCGCCTCTTTCATAATTCTAGGCGGATGTCCCGTCTCGCCTGTAATTCTAAGCCGGTTGTCCCAACACGCTTGTTTCCTGTACAGGAACAGTCTTACTAAATATATCGTTCTATATACCTACCACATTGTATTCAACACTTTTCCTCCCCCTATATCGAGTGATTCCACATATTCTATAAGTTATTTGATTATGCGAGCAGGTGGGTCCTGTCACGGTCGCCAAATGTGAGATCTGCTTACTGGAGTGGAATCACCCGACATAGGGAAAGAATGGATATCCCGAGATATCAGCAGCCGCAGATAGCACGACTTACCTTTACATCACTTTGCAATACAATGGCGGGCGATAGTGACAGCTGCTTCGGTCGTTTGGCGCCAACGAGGGATAACCCTGCGATACGTCAATAAGCCTTTCCAGCACTGCTGTCAAATGCGAGGGGTATAACCCCTAGCATAAAATGCCAATGTGATATATATATTGGTGGACACCTCACATAAGGAACATACGGACAGACAGACAGACAGAAACCCATTTTTATAGGTATAGATGACAAACAACGTCCATTTCAATTTCGATCCGCAATTGTCGTGGGTTATGCGTACTTATTTTTAATAATGCCTTACAATGCCATATTGTTCATTAGTGCGCTAAGCCGGCAGCGTCACTAAATCACTGGTCACTCACGGCGGGTAAAGTGAGGCCTCCATTAGTGCGGTTTGTACTCCCCAACAGGTGTATTTATTCTTACAGTAATCTTCTACTATGCGCTGATTGTGCTTGGTCGCATGAAGGTAGATGAATCTATCTTAATTCACGCTACGAAACTTCCTAAAGCGAAATTTCCCGTAATTTCAAAACAAGAATACCAGCAATTCACGAGACTATTCATTTAAACAAATTGAAAGGTGCGAAACGCAGGGTTCTTGACTTGTTGGTAGGAGTGTGGTGTAACCTTTTCGATCGATACTAATAATGTGACTTGAACAGAACATTTTGCAGGAAGCCAATAACTGGTTCCACCTGGAGGCGTTTTCAATTTAGCTTCTATACTTCGAGATGGATTACTGGTAAACGGCACCGAGACCGACTTTCAGATTGTTTGCGTATGTCCTGATGCGGACTTAATTTGCTTCGACTGTCGGCAGTCATTTGATTCTCCTAGAACTTCTACCCACTGAGGAACTATCGGTGATACCGAACTGGTACTAGAGAATCTTGATGACAACGACAACGATGGTGGTTACCGAAAAACAAAAGGCCGAAACAGGCAGGCAGTTGTACTGGTCAGTTGAATCCTAAATATACTTGGGATGAATGTCTTCGGTTGATGTTTGAACAAAATCTGCCGACTGATTCTGCTGGACAGATCGACACGGTACGTGAGTTGATATACGGAAATTCAGAAACAGCACAATGCCAACGGGGAAATGGAGCAAGCAGAGGACAAAGCTTACGCATTGGCGTAGTTTAGTACGCCATGCGTCAAAATGAACTATGGTAAAACGGCTTTTGAGCTTAAGACTCCAAAGATAGGGGAAAACTCGGTTGCAAAAAAGCGCCCAATTCAAACTGGTATGAGCAAAAATGCAATATTCTCAGCAGCTGGTAAGTCTATTAAACAATGATTTCTCACAAATGTACATACCACTCTTTTTTTACAGCTTGAAACTACAGCCGTTTTTCGTGCACAAAATTGTCCCCAGCCATCTGTATAAACCTTCCTTTAAAATTAACGCTCCTGTTAAGCTTGTGAAGCTACCTAATGGAAAATTATGTTAAACTACAAGGAGACTGGGGTCTGTCTGAGGTGAGACTTAATTATTTATTTATTTATTTATTTATTTATTTACTATTTGATGGGGCTTTCAACCGTTGGTTGGTTCGCCCCAACACTTAATTATGACGATTGAACTATTGTGTGGAATGATTGATTATTGTATGGAAATGATGAACGATTCAATTTGAATCGCTGTATTGTACGTACCGCAAGCAAATGTTTCTTTGTTATGCCGCGGTGTCGTCTTACCCGGAGTTTTCATTTCGAAAATCTATAGGCAAAAACTCATTTATCATACTTTCCCTATTGATTACTACATGCCAACATTCTTTTCCGTTTTTCTTCTATATAGGAGACAATGAGGAAGCTGTTGATGAGCAGCAAACATTACCACAGGAACACCAACCGAATTCCTGATCCGGTAGCGGCAGCAGCAGCAGTTGGAGCACCAAAAGTAGTAGCACATCAAACAGCACCCGAAACAGATATGATAAACTCTCGTCCGCCATCGAATCAAATCGATCCGGAAGAGGATCCGCCAGCAGCACAGCATCCCTCTTACGAAGATTCTACACTGTCACCAAAGGTGGCAGCAAAAAGTAGTCGGACATCATCTGTAGCCTTCCCTACGACATCTCCAACCGCTTCGACAATGTTCGAACCAGAACCCGCCAGAGATTTGTCTCTTCCAGAAAAGGTGGAAATAAAAATCGAATCCGACCTACTGATTGAGAACCAACAAGCTGCACTCGAAGCGGATAAGGAAAAAGAGAGTAAATCTCCAAAGCTCACCTTCGCTCACCTTGGACCTATGCTTACCTATGCTTAGACTAAAAATTGCGATAGCTTCTGACCCGGCGATCTATCTGAATGCAAAAGATCTTAAAAACATCACCGTCAGTTGAAAAAATCGATCGAATCGGACTTCCCCAGAGCCGCTCCTCAACCCCAGCCAGCTGCAGTCATTCGAAAGCCATGCAAGGCCGAATACGTCACAATCCCAATCAACTTTCATTTGCCCTCAGATATCAGTGTCCATGTGTGAACTATGTGGAATTCGCTTTTCGTCCGCTTCAACGCTGGAAGCTCACCAAACTCCATTACTGTTCTCACTGCAAGGATGCCGACGAGACTGCCGGAGGTGTTAAAAGCTCACACCAACGATCCGAACGGGTCGGAACCACCAGTTAAGGCTGCCAAAACCGGTAAACAGTACGCCTGTACTCAATGGTCGTACAGCGCAGACAAGAAAGTCTAAATCGGCACGTGCTTCAATCATCACCGGTGCTTAGTTGCAACACTTCTAATGGTGAATAAGTACCGCTAGTCAACAGCTGCATCTGCAATTTCAGGCACAAGCAGCATCCGTTGTGCTTCAACACACGGCAGCAACAGATTCAGCAGCAGCAGCCCCCCAGGAATCGTTACTGCTCTAATTGTGATATTCGATTCTCCAGTACCAAGACTTATCTAGCACACAAGCAACACTATTGCAGCTTCTGGCACCGAGAAAGGTAAAACTAGACTAACCCATTCACGACCGATTCTAATTAGTTTTATCCTTTTACAGTCAGTCCAACAAAAGCACACCAAAGCTTCCACAAAAATCGGGTTCTCAGAGTCCTCCGAATGTAGCTAAAACACCGCCAGTAACAACGCATCAGCCATTCTTGGCAGCGCATTAGAGTGAGAAAAAAGAAGCAAAATTTTCAATGGGAGCTTTTATTAGATGGTTTTGAATACTTTACTGTAGTGGCATATCTTATTAGGTACGTGTTTTACGCACAACGATGAATTCGAAAAACTGTTTTAGCGTTATTTAAGATTTTCAAAATGCCATCTTTCCTGATCGCACTAACGCTGTTTGATGCTTGTTTAGCTAAGAGAAGGTTGAAAAATAAAGTCGCGTTACGAATATGCGTTCATTTTTTCATAATAATGTAAATTTTTTATTTGCGCTGCATAATAACGATTGCTGAGCACAGTAAAAATAAAAATAAAGTTATTTAGGCAACTATATTGTATTATCAATTGGCCCAAACAGGCATAACATGCTCTTTTTGTTTCGTTTTTGCTCTTTTGACTACAGCGCCTCAGCCTAACGGAATTCGAAAAAGTGGTGTAGGGCAATTAAGAATTAATCATTATTGACAATATTGCCAAAGAACGTATTCTTAGCTTTTCATTTGTATTTATAGCGCTATAGAGCGCTACATATGTAGTTGGTAGCAAAAAGAGCGCTCTTTTTCCTACCAACGGGGAAGCAGCCCCATCATAGATATAAAAGATTAAGCTATACGTTCTTTAGCAACTTGTCGATAATGACTAGTTCTACAATTTTCCCATACGCCACTTTTTCGAATTTCGTATGGTTAAGGCGCTGTAGTAAAAAGAGCAAAACCGAAGCGAAAAGAGGGAGCCAAGCATGGGCCAAATGGGAATATTCTTTTTTGTAGTGTATAAATTTCATAAGGCGATGTAATGAAATTTGATTTTTACTCAAGTGGTTTCATAAGGTAATGTAATGGAATTTTCTTTTCCTTCGAGTGGTTTCATAAGGTGGTTGAATGAAATCCTTAAAACAGCATTGATCTATTCATAATGTTACATTTGAATGTTCAATCGGTTTGAAATCAAACTACAAAAGGCTTCAGATAGAATTTCATAGTGACATTTTATGAAAGCCATAATCAAGTAATTATGTTTCTATTCCATAAGGTAACTTGATGAAAATTTTATTTTTGCCTTGTGGCAAATTTTCATAAGGAATTTTAATGACTTTCACTCTGAAATTTTCCTCAGTGTAGATAAACAAATTTCTTCCAACATTACGCTATCTAAAATCCTGACAATTGAAAGGGTTAATCAAAAACTTCATTTTATTTCAGCTTTTTTTTAAAATGTATGGAGTTTGACAGCGATTTTACTTTTCATCACTTTTTTTATGCAGCGCCTCCAAGCGGGTGATAGCTTGTCAAAAACGCCTATGGAGTTTGACAGCGATTTTACTTTTCATCACTTTTTTTATGCAGCGCCTCTAAGCGGGCGATAGCTTGTCAAAAACGCCTATTGAATTACCAAAAGTGGGAATGATGAAAATGGATAATAGAGGTAAGAAAAAGCATTACCTTTCATTTGATATATATTGTTCCTGCTTCGGGAGATTATTAGAGCTTCGCAAGTGTATTTATGGTTACGAACTGATAGGTTATATGTTTGGTTCTTGGTGCAGATGATGCTAATCAAAAAAATAAATCCGTTAGCACTTAAAAACACATTGGAAAACGCTGAAGACTGAAAATAATTGGTGATTCTCTATCCAGGATATGTAAACTTTACAGCTGACTCTATGTACTTTTGTTTTATGCGGTACAAAATCAAACATTAACATTTTTCTGCCATAAAGTTAATTAATTCGAATATTTTCACTAACCTTAACGTAGATAAACAAATTTCTTCCAATATTTCGCTATCTAAAATCCTGACAATTGAAAGGGTTAATCAAAAAATGCATTTTATTTCAGTTTTTTTCAAAAATGTATGGAGTTTGACAGCGATTTTACTTTTCATCACTTTTTTTATGCAGCGCCTCTAAGCGGGCGATAGCTTGTCAAAAACGCCTATAGGCTATAGGTTAGTGAAAATATTCGAATTAATTAACTTTATGGCAGAAAAATGTTAATGTTTGATTTTGTACCGCATGAAACAAAAGTACATAGAGTCAGCTGTAAAGTTTATATATCCTGGATAGAGAATCACCAATTATTTTCAGTCTTCAGCGTTTTCCAATGTGTTTTTAAGTGCTAACGGATTTATTTTTTTGATTAGCATCATCTGCACCAAGAACCAGATATAACCTATCAGTTCGTAACCATAAATACACCTGCGAAGCTCTAATAATCTCCCGAAGCAGGAACAATATATATCAAATGAAAGGTAATGCTTTTTCTTACCTCTATTATCAAGGGGTCGGACACTCAGCACATAGTGCCCCGGCACTGCAGAGATATCAAACGGCACACCTCTAAAGCCTTATAAAAATAACATTTATAGGGCTTTACACACCTCCGGTTCAATTTTACATATGAAATGGGAGCACTGCCAGTTGTCAAAATCATCTCGCACAGTTGCCAGATCTATCAGATTTTAACGAATTTAACAAATTTTGCAGTTCGGCACTTTCGGTACAGCATCGGCACAGTTCAGTTCGTTTCAAGTCGTCTAACATAAAAACGGCTGTGCCGAGTGACCGACCCCTTGTCTATTATCCATTTTCATCATTCCCACTTTTGGTAATTCAATAGGCGTTTTTGACAAGCTATCGCCCGCTTAGAGGCGCTGCATAAAAAAAGTGATGAAAAGTAAAATCGCTGTCAAACTCCATACATTTTTGAAAAAAGCTGAAATAAAATGCAGTTTTTGATTAACCCTTTCAATTGTCAGGATTTTAGATAGCGAAATATTGGAAGAAATTTGTTTATTTACGTTAAGGCAAGTGAAAATATTCGAATTAATTAACTTTATGGCAGAAAAATGTTAATGTTTGATTTTGTACCGCATGAAACAAAAGTACATAGAGTCAGCTGTAAAGTTTATATATCCTGGATAGAGAATCACCAATTATTTCCAGTGTTTTCCAATGTGTTTTCAATTTTTTTTTCGTGATTAGCATAATCTGCACCAAGAACCAAACATATAACCTATCAGTTCGTAAACATAAATACACTTGCGAAGCTCTAATAATCTCCCGAAACAGCAACAATATATATCAAGTGAAAGGTAATACTTTTTCTTACCTTTATTATCCATTTTCATCATTCCCACTGTTGATAATTCAATAAAATATTACATTTAAAGTCGAGTTCCATATAGGTGCCAGCAAGCGTTTTGGGAATTGCACTTTTTTTGTAGTTCCAATAATCACAACCAGGTAGCGAACGGTTGCTCTTAGTTTTGCTCGAATTCGCCTATAGTGATGATGTCGCTAACGGCGCATAAAATTCTACACTAAACTCACAACAGCTAGCTTCTGGCGCTAGCATAACGCTTATAGTCCATATATACTAGCGTCAGAGGAGCCAAAGGTTGTCAGTGTGCAAATCAAAAGAATCATTTAGTTGGGAAACTATAGTGGTGGCGACGCTAGCATATTAGGTGATTTTAATTTGAAATTTTATCCAAGAATTCCCGAAAAATTTGTTCCTGAATGGATGTCTGTTCTCTGTGACTATAGTTTCCCAACTAATTTGACATAAGTTTTATCCAAGTGGGGACCTTTCGCTTGGATGTCTGTTCTCTGTGGTTCCACTTTTTGTGAAAGTGAGTCGAATCTTAAGGCCCGCGCAGAATTACAGCAAAGTTTCGTTAATTGGTGGTTCGCTAATTGGGCGATTCGTTAATTGGGTGTTCGCTAATTGGGCTATGTGACAACTTGAATGTCAACATTGTATGGAATTTTCGAGTTTAGAAATTTCCAACAACTGTCAGTCGGCCCAATTAGCGAATCAGCTAGAGTGCAGTCGTGGCCCAATTAACGAATTCAGGCTGCATTCGTAACAGGTAGCGTTTGTGTATATCTAACAGATAATCTGTAAAATGGTATAGGAGAACTGTCAAATTAACCCAAACGCAACCGTAAAGCACTAAAGGCCCAAACACAATGCATACGGATTTTACTACGTTGCGGATATTTGACAGAAAACCCATGGAAAAACTGTCAAATTACCGCAACGTAGTAAAATCCCTTGAATGTGTCTGGGCCTTAATTCTGCGCGGGCCTTTACTCATTTCAGCGTTAATCTTATTCATTCGTGTGTTAAATTTATTAAGCGTGTATTTTTCCATTTGTTACATTGGACGAAATGAAAAGTGACGCGAGAAATGTAAACAAATCCGGTTTATCACAACAAATTATTGCTCTTTTTAAACTCTATGTTATACAAAAACACCTGCCCAAATAGAATTATTTTGAGGTTAAAAAATTAGCATTATCAAAATGTCCAATGTGCACATTCGAATTACGGATGACTGACTGTTACTTCGGTCATTCTCATCTGATGTCCAAAGTGCAAAAAAAATCAAAACAAACCCAATCTGTACATTGGACGTTTAGCAAGTGAAAGTTTTTTTCGCATTATTTATGCATTTTAAGTGAAACAAGCGGCCTAATATTGAAAAATAACCTCGAAAATAGCGTAGCACGGCAACGCACGTATTTTACGGTGATCTCGCTTAATTTATGTGCAATAGCCTGGAAAAATAAAAAAGTCCAAAGTACATCATGAGATGGTAAACAGTCCAATGTAACTTTTTCCATAATAAACCAAAACTGCTTAGTTTAAATTAGATTTTTAAAATCTCCGTTGAATATTGATTCATCAACCACGTTGAGTGAATGACTGAAAATTATTTCATTTTGAAACAATTTAAAGTTCAATTCGAAGAACTTCGATCTCGTTTTTCTCAATATGGTGGAATTGTTACATTGGACGAAATCAAAAGTGACGCGAGAAATCTTCACAAACGTTCGATATGGCAGTTCCATGAGAGTAGAGTGACTATATACAGAGTGGCGACAAGTCATCCCAAATGTATGCAATGCGGGTTTTACAAGGTTTTTCTTTCTCTTTCCTGCATGCGCGTTGGATACACTCAAAATATTCTGCACATAACTAATGGTAAATTTCCATATGAAATTCTAGATGATTATCATGTGCCGCATATAAACACAATCCGCCTAGAAATATACATAGAAATTATACGGATATGAATAGTATGTGCAATTATACACATAAAAAATATGCGCATATGAATAGTATGTGCAAAAGTTTCGCGTACCCATAAATTATAACTGTGTGGCATATAAAGTTCATTGACTAGGCATATTGCAAAAATCTATGTGTGGGACACATAGAAACTATACGAAAAGTTTTCTCAGTGTAGGTCGTCTGCTCGATTGGAATGACACTGACAGATAATTATCATTCCAATTTTGACATTGTCGCCGCTCTGTATATAGTCACTCTAGTATCGACCTGAAAAGAATGGGCAAAAAGATAGGCCAAGAAATGCTAAGGAAAAGATTTTCCGTTCGCGATTTCTTTACCAGTATGCACCTCACAAGAAATATTGTTTTACTTTCAGATGGCGCAGTTTTACATGCAAGTGAATTGAAACGTCACTTTTCCGTAACGGAATATTTATATACCACAAGAAAAAATGACAGATAATTGCTTGCCTTGCAGTTGTCAAAATTTCTTCGATAAATAGCAGGATTTTTTCTAGAGCTGTTTTCTTTTCAGCTGGATACTAGGCTTTACATAGCGATTGGCTCTGGCGGCTTCTGTGCTGTGAAAGAATTTTATTTTGTGACATTTAAATTGGTGATTGTTAGTTTTAACATGCCAGAAAAACCTATTAAATCTGAGCCGAAAAGGGATGAAGTTGAACTGGAAACGCAATTCATAATGCGGATACCACCGGTGCGTAGTTATAATACACTTTTTGGCAGAGAATAATATATTTCAATTTACTAGGAACCGGCCAAAACTTTGCGAGAAGCAATCCAAAGTGGAGCAAATAATCTAAAGGATCGTCTCAATATTCGTCTGGATACAGATTTACGGTACGGTGAGGTTCGTTTAGACCATTGGTTGCTACATGCTAAAGTCGTTGATCTACCGACTATCGTCGAAACATTAAAAACTATCGACGGGAAAAACTTTTATAAAACAGCTGATTTATGCCAACTGGTCAGTAAAGATGAAGATATCGTGCAACGTTTTTTAATTTTTTTTTTCTAGATGATTTGTAAAGAAGAACCTGATCTCCCTTCTGCTGAAGAGGAGTCACCAGCAAAAAATAAGAAAAAAGATCCAAATAAGGTAGATAAAAAGTTTTTGTGGCCGCACGGAATTACGCCTCCGTGTAAAAATGTTCGCAAGCGTCGTTTTCGGAAAACACTAAAGAAAAAATATGTTGAAGCACCAGAAATTGAAAAGGAAGTTAAACGTTTGCTGCGTGTCGATAACGAGGCAGTGCATGTAAAGTGGGATCTTATTACGGAAGAGGAGGATCCAAATAAAGCTGTCTCGGAAACGAAACACGATGCAAGTGCTCCGAATAAAAGTCCTTCGAAAGCAGGTAAAAAAGGAGCTACCACCAGCAAAGACGTGGGAGAGCATGAAATTTTTGGAGAGGAAGTTTCCGATTCAGACGAGGACGAAAACCCTATTAATAAGAACATCGATATCGATGAAAGTAGCCGACTATCGGCAGAAGCTGAAGATAGCCGTATGTCCGATTCAAGTTCCTGTCAGGGAACTCAGTCGTCAGATAAGAATCTTACAGTTGAATTCAGTAAGAGCATGTTCAGCACTGTGTCTAGCAGTGGTGGTTCACGCTCACGGAAATTCGAAACGGCCTCAGTGTCTAAATATGGCGATAATTCCCGGCTGGATTCAGATAATGACTCAACGGATTTCACGCCATCATCACGAGACTTGATTAGCAATCGCATGTATGAACTTCGACGACAGTTAAGCGATTTAAAAACACAGAGAAGTCAAAAAGAACAAGAAATTCGCACTATCGAAAACCAGACGCTTCGCCAACGTTTGCAAGATAATCTGGACAGTTTACTGAGCCAGATTGTCGAGAAGGAAATGGAGGTCACTAAGAAAAATTGAAAAATCATAAACATTTTACTATTTTTTATATTTTCTGTTGTAGGTTCAAGAACTGGAGATGATGTAGATTTGAACTTGGATGCTACTATCACTGTTTCATCAATTTCATTTATGCAACACTTTCTGCTGTGTGTGTGGTGTTCTAGAGATAACGCTAGCTTAAGGCTGGTTTAAACTATACTTTTTGAAATTATTTCAACTAAGGGCATTACATTATTCTTTCAACGCTCTATAACCTTAAGTTTATCTGATTTGTCAATTATGATAACGTTTACGCAGCCTCATAAATTTTATATATTAAACTAGCCTGCAGAAACGATTATCACTATTGGTACTATTGACTTTTTCTTGCTTTCGTGCCACCGTAAGAACACCACAATAATAAAATTGGTGGACAAGACACAAACACGTATCACTCTTACAACATTTAAGGATAAGGATGTTGTAAGAGTGATACGTGTTTGTGTCTTGTCCGCCAATTTGATTATTATGGTACTATTGACTTGTATATTTTTCAGTCTGCTATCCGTAAATACATTGATATGTAAAATCTAAAACAGTATCTATTAGTTTGTAAAATTTGGTGAACAAAGCAGAAAACTCGAGCAAAACCGTGAATCGACAGCATAAAAAATTTTAAAAGTGAGGGGTTTTAAGTTTTAATGTCATAGTAATTGAGTTTTTATCGGAAAATGCTAAGCTCAGGTAACAGGAAGTGGGTTTCGGGAATGTGTTGCAACCATTTTGGTTACGTTGTGTGGAGAAAGGTCGAGTTATCATTCGCATTCTGTTTGCGATCAGCAATTTTTGATCCAAACTGTAAAGCACGTTTTTTCAACAATGCGGCAGACTTCAGGCCTAACTTATGCGCACATAATCGCAAAATAATCTTATCCCCTATACCTGGCCCTAAAGGGTAATAAGATTTTTGTGAGGCTTTTAAACTTTTTATAAACGAAATGAAGTCCTCCTCTAAATAAGGTGTCCGTGGCGTTACACCATGATCACATATTATTCTATCGTCCCGTGCCAGGTTTCTGCTGGGCAGCCGTCTCCAGTCCAATTCAAGTTCCTCTTCTAGATTAACATAAGCTTCCTGAATATCACTGTCAGTGAACTGCGCATTTATAGTACTGAGGTTTCTATAAAATGCCGCTTTATGTCTTGAATAACCACCAAACAGTTCATCGGCTCCTGATCCCAAAAGCAAAATCTTCAAAAACAAGTAATATGAAACATTTTTAAGAGCATTTTTAATAGTGGTCAAGTTTTAACCTACTCTGCTTTGACAAGAATAATTGGTACCTTCTGATATGCCAACACCACGCGAAGCAAACCACAATGCAGCTCCTAGCGATTCATCCAGTACTGATTGCAATGGAAAAACCAAGTCAGAAATTCGCTTTCTATAGCCATTCAATTCTTGGCGTGTTATATTGATCTCTACAAGTTGCCATTTACTAAAATATTGAATATGTTATTAGCAATCTATTAAATTATAATTCATTTTTCACCGAGAAGGTTTAAGGTTCTGCAGTTCTAATAAAGTTTGTTTTGCCGTGCATCGGTCAGGAACGTTCCAATCAACCGACTCGAGAGATTCAGATTTCACATTCGGTTTCACTCGGTTGACCTTTTCAAAGGCTACATTCAACAAATCTATCGGAATGTTCTGGTCCACAAATCGGTCTGCTATCAATGAAATGATAGTACAATCTACACCTCCCGAAAACAGAATTCCTAGCCGTGCATGTTTGCATGGGTTATGTGAACTCACGCATAATTTGCAATAATTGGGAGTGGTGATAATTCTTTCCCTAATAGATCTTTCCAGTAATTCAATCAATTTATCGCATGTTTGTGAAATGGCAGGTACCTTTAATAAGAAATCAAATACGGATTCGTCGCTTTGCCTTCTAGTTTTTAAGATATCATGATAACTAAAATTTTGCTAAAAAAAATGTTTCAAAAATAAGATATACAGAGCTATTATTATTTGTATTACCTTAAAGACCAAGGATTCATGCCATGGAAGACTGAACAAACATTCATCTAGAACTGAAATAAAATTTGTCTCAACCAAATTTTTAGCCCATGGTAAGAGTTTCAATTTGAAATTTGGGTCTTTCAAGTCCACAAAATATAGTCCACTCGGTTGTAGTTCCATGGAATCGAATAGAGCAGTATTTTTAGCTAAAAGGAAAAGGCAATATTAATTGGAAAATAGTTTTATATCCAGTAATACCTAACACGCTGCTGATAATAATTCCATCCTGACTTCGAGCGAATAATAACGAATTCCTTCCTAGACTATCTCTCGCAAAGTAGATCCTTTGCGATATTTTGTCCAGTATAACTATACTGTAAGGACCCTTCAAACTTTTAAACAGCTGTATGATATCATTCATTGCATTAAGCTTTTCATATAACCATAATGTATCGCTACAGCTAGTGTCTCTTGTTTCGTTATACATATCGCCATTAAACAGCAAGGCAAATCTATCTCTTTCGACCGGTTGACTACAAACCACCGCTCCTTGCTGCCATAAAACGGAACCGAACATAAGCACTCTCGAATTATACACTGTCCAATTCGAAGTGTCAGGACCTCTATTATTTAGAAGGCATTTACATTGTACCAGCTGGAAAATACACATTTTGGAAAATCTGTTTCGATCCAGAAGAATATGTAAATAACTTACAAACTCTTCGCCGAATGCAATCGACTCTCCATTAGAAACAAAGCAAAAAATTCCACACATCACGTTAAGTCGTTAGCTCTCTATCCTTTTTGTTTATATTTTTGTTTGCTGAAAACCAAAAACGATATTAAGCTGGAATCACACTGGCCGTCAGTGAACATCAACGGCAACGTATCGTAACGGAACGTCAGTGATGGTCGCATCCGTCGCATCTCGCATGGCGTGTCGCATGATCTCTACCCCCTAAATCAAGGTGACGTCATCTGGCAGATGCTGACGCCCTTGTTTACAAACAGACCGCAGAGTCCTAAAAAGTTTCAGCTGTTAAACGGAAAGTTTGTTGTTTAAACAGCATTAGGGATAAATTTAAAACGCCATAAGGTTTTGCAAGGTGACGTCACGAATGAAGCGGAATGAACGCAATTCATCCATCTGACATCCACTCGTGGTTTGTTTACTATTTGTTAGGCGAACGCGATATGCATAAATTGGAGTTAAACGTTTTAAAAGCGTATTATCCAGCAATGTCGCCCTCCAAACTACCCGGAATGGCAGTTTTTGTGCTTTTCTGACTGCCGTTAAGGCCTTTAAGCAATATTCAGTTTCAACATGTTAACCCATGTTCTAAGTCCATGTAAACAAACCACTGATAGACGTCAAATAAGTGAGGTTATGCTCGCCCGTGCAAAACCTTATTATGCCTATAGACCAAATCAAGGTGACGTCATCTGGCAGATACTGGCGCCCTTGTTTACAAACAGACCGCTGAGTCCAAAAAAGTTTCAGCTGTTTAGTCGGCAAGTTTGTTGTTTAAACCGAGTTTAAACAGCATTAGGACTAAATTTAAAAAGCCATTATGCCTGTAAAATGTTAAAAAACACGCTACATCCGCTATAAACTGAAAGGAAAGTTTTCCAAAATGTAAACAAGGCCGTCAGTATCTGTCAATTGACGGTATGATGATTTGGTCTATAGACCAAATCATCATACCGTCAATTGACAGATACTGGCGCCCTTGTTTACATTTTGGAAAACTTTCTTTTCCGTTGATAGCGAATGTAGCGTGTTTTTTAACATTTTACAGGCATAATGGCTTTTAAATTTAGTCCTAATGCTGTTTAAACTCGGTTTAAATAACAAACTTGCCGTTTAAACGACTGAAACTTTTTTGGACTCTGCGGTCTGTTTGTAAACAAGGGCGCCAGTATCTGCCAGATGACGTCACCTTGATTTGGTCTATAAAATGTTAAAACCTTAAAACACACGCTAGATTCGCTAGAAACGAAAAGGAAAATTTTCCAAAATGTAAACAAGGACGCCATCAGTATCTGTCAATTGACGGAATGATGATTTGGTCCACTCAAAAAAATCGGCACGTCGTATCCACGTGAAAAATCATGTAAACTTCTGTTCAGCAACTTACGTGAGCTTCATGTACTAGTTAATGGGAAAAATGATACAACTTACCGGGATCGCACGTAAACTGGTTAGTATGAGTGCGAGTTACCAACAATTCACGTGAATGTTACATGAAAAGTGTGATGGATGAGAATTACCTATGTTTTCACGTAAACTTGACGTGCTGATTTTTTTGAGTGTCTATACCCCGTAACAAAGTGTCGATCAACATTTGAAAAGGGCACACTTTACCAATGCGATACATACAGGTGTGGTAATGTTGGTTAAGTGGTGTTAGTGCAATGAAGAAATATCATCATGGTGTGGGTGGAATCGTAAATCGACCAATCACGATGAAGCGTGACGTCAAACTTCAAAAGCAAACCCCATTGTCCGACGCGGTTTGTTTTTGTAGTTTGACGTCGTTTTCTAATTTTTCGCTACTAATACCATCAAATGTCTTCATCTGCCACACCTTTTTAAACCTCATTGACACTCTACCACAGAAATACCCAACGTTACGTAAAAAATAACGAATAAATAGGTAAAGTTGAATCACAGACAAACAGACGGGACACTCGCGTTAATTCCATCGTCTAATCAAAAACTACTCATTTTTCAAAAAAAGCATGTTTCGCAACAAGCAGTTCTTCGATGAACACCTCAATGGCGAAGTCGCAGAAGGAGGCGGAACGGAAATTAACCTAGGAGCGCCCATGGAAGATAGTGATGTCCGAGCACCTGATCTCCAAGAAGTCAAACGAGAAATCAGGTTGCTGAAGACCAATAAAGCCGCTGGGAAGGACCGCCTACCGGCAGAGCTTTATAAACATGACGGAGAAACGCTAGCAAAGGCTCTACACTGGGTTATTTCGAGGATTTGGGAGGAGGAAAAGCTACCGGAGGAATGGATGGAAGGAGTGGTTTGTCCCATCTACAAAAAGGGTGATCGGCTAGACTGCTGCAACTATCGCGGTATTACGCTGGTAAATGCCGCCTACAAGGTACTCTCCCAGATCCTGTTACGCCGGCTGTCACCGATAGCACAAGGTTTCGTAGGGAATTATCAGGCGGGTTTCATGGGGGCTCGCGCAACTACGGACCAAATTTTTACTATCCGACAGATCTTGCAGAAATGTCGGGAGTACAACGTGGCCACGCATCACATCTTTATTGATTTCAAAGCAGCATACGATACAGTCGATCAAGACAAGCTATGGCAGATAATGCACGAATACGGTTTTCCAGACAAACTGACGCGACTGATCAGAGCTACATTGGATCGAGTGATGTGTTTCGTACGCATCTCTGGGACACTCTCGAGTCCCTTCGAGACGCGACGAGGGTTGAGACAAGGTGACGGTCTATCCTGCATGCTGTTTAACATCGCTCTTGAGGGGGTGATCCGACGAGCGGGCATCGAAACGAGAGGCACGATTTTTACCAAGAGTAGCCAACTTCTAGGCTTTGCAGATGACTTCGATATCATTGCCAGGAACTTTGCGACGGCGGAGGCAATCTACGCCAGACTGAAAGCGGAGTCTAGGAGAATTGGGCTAAAAATAAATGCGTCAAAGACCAAATACATGAAAGGAAGAGGCTCAAAGGAAACAAATGTGCGCCTCCCATGGACGGTAACCGTTGACGGCGACGAACTAGAAGTGGTAGAAGAGTTCGTGTATTTGGGATCGCTGGTGACCGCGGACAACAACACTAGTAAGGAGATCCAGCGGCGCATCCAAGCGGGAAATCGGGCCTACTTTGCCCTTCGTAAAACGCTACGATCAGGTAGCATACGCCGCCGCACGAAGCTAACAATGTACAAAACCATTATTAGACCGGTAGTTCTTTATGGACTTGAAGCCGTGACGCTGCTTACGGAGGACATACGCGCCCTTGCCGTGTTTGAGCGGAAAATGCTGCAGACGATATTTGGTGGAGTACAAACTGAAAGCGGAGAGTGGCGGAGGCGTATGAATCACGAGCTACAGGCACTGCTTGCGGAGACTCCCATCGTACATCTAGCGAAAGTTAGCAGGCTACGGTGGGCCAAATTCAAAAATTTGTAACATTGCAAGATGCGTGTAAAAAGAAGCTCTATTATGTGTCATCGGTTTCTCCCAGATCTGCGGAATTGGCGACATAAGACGATTAAAATTTTTGTTTACGTCTATGTCGTGTCCGTCGGTTATTTCCAACCGAGCCCTCCAGAATACGGAACAACGTCCGTCAAAGTCTACGTTCGTCCAAAAACTGACTCTTGTTTAGAGTATGCTATATCTTGCCACAGTATGCGTAACACAGTATGCGTAACGATACATTTCTCTCCTTGTCTCTTACCGTTCGTATGACGGTATTCTTCACGGCAAAAAAAGATCACGTTGAAGAAAAGTGATTTACCATTGAATTCGCACTACTTGCCAAACAGTTCAATACGAAATACAGATCCCTTGAAATGAATCAATACAAAACATGATGACATCAACAAGAAATCACTTCAATTGCAATGTTTTTATACATTTTTGTTCACGTGCTGTGGTTTGAAACTGGACAGGTAATCAAATCAATTAAAATTATGTTATTTATTATAATTTCTTTAATTACATATGTAATGAAATGCGTCACATAAATACCATGTAATGTATATAATGAAGAATGGTAAATAATAGCCAATCTTCATAGTGGTTGGCCTGGTTGGCGGACTGATTGCTATTGTCCGGTACTTGGAATCAGCTCCGGGACCTTAAAACCAAATGCTAATTTATAAATTTTAATCACAGTTACTGTTCCTTGTATACTCACCCTGAAGAGCATATAAGCGATTCTATTCAATATTTCTATCACTTAAAATACATAATTTTTCTCTGCTGCCACGAGTGAAATTTTTTTGCTGACATGTACATTTTTGACACTTGTGAAATGTGAACAATTTAGATTTCAATGGGCAAAGACAGTAGTGATAATTCTATTGAAATGCATTATAATTCGATGGTGATTTCTATTGAATTGTTTTCAATCGAAGATGTTTTCATTACAAATTGAGAATCACCTGAAAATCAAAGGTATATCACTTTAATTTACAGTGCAAAGTGTCAGACTGAATCAAGTGCAAAAGCACTTCAATTAAGCGTGACGATTTTTTACCGTGTTCCTATGCAAGGGATTTCAGTTACACTCAAGTAAATAATTCAGTTTCATTAGATTTGCTTTACGCTGATTCATCTAACTCGGCTCGTTCCCTACAGTCTACTCCACATATGTCGAAAATAACACACAGTATCAACAAATTTTAAAGAAATTAATTTTACCACAAAACCCGGATCGATCTGGTGCCAACAGTACTGTGGATGAATCTGTACTAGCCGCTGAGCTTCACAGCAAACATCCTGACATCGAGGGGCATCATAGTTCATGGCTGCTTTGGGCCAACTTAATCAATTCCTCTCCGGTACACGAACGAGATAAACTGAAGACATCCAAGGCACCACCGTTAGAACTGGCGAAATATTTTCGTTGGACGGCTATATCTGAAGCAGCAAGATTGCAGTCGTTGCATAGAGGAATCGTGGTAGCACAAACTATATAGACAACACGCGAGCGATTTTTCCAAGTACCAGAAGGGACGTGAGAAAGCCACTCACGGTCCCTTCACAAGCACTCATTTTTCTCTCTTTTCCAAAGAGTTTGGGTTCATCAATAGGTTAATATGGCAACGCTAAACAATCGTTTTTGGAAACCATGCAAAACACTTCCCTGCCAAGCCAAGATAGCAAGCATAAACTATAAAAGGCATTAAGAATTTGCAGAAATGGTACTTTCGTTCTTCACAATGTTTTTTTTTGAGCAGGCAGCAACATTTTCCGAAAGTATCATTCATCACTATGTTAAAAACACTGAATAATTTTCCCAAGCAGCACCATTTGTTGCATGAAGGGTTACGCAACTCTAATTGAAACATTCAAATATGGTAAAAGTTCGCATCAGTTACCTTTATCGAACTGTTATGTGATTGAAAAAGCGCAAGAGGTGGAGCCTATATGCAACCAATTGTTACACAGATGTTTTATGGAACATCAATGCGCGTTATCTATCCATTCGCGACTACGATACTAAAAGAGATTTTAAGCCTGTTCGCACTCCCACGAAATCCTATGCCGCGTTGTCAAAACTTGCGTGAAAACAAAAACAAAAATACTTTCTTCTCTTTTTTCCTCGCACAAAAACCAAACAATTATGAGCAACTTCATCACGAATTATGTTTAGCGGGAACCGGGATTTCCTCTCAGGGCTCCAAGACGAAAATTATTTATATTAATATTCTTAATGCGACTTTAGTTTTTTGGGCCTATTATGAGCTAATCTCCATGCCATTCAAAATTTATCGTGCAAAATATAATTTTGCTTTGTATTATTTGATGCGCCTCGTGAAAGTTATTAATTTATTTATTTTCAAGTTTAAAGAATTAACCCAGCCAGATTAAGAATTCGTTTACGATGGAAAAATGCGGTGTAAAATCGAACTAGATACTGCAATCAAAAAATATTTTAGTAAATGCCATGGATTCCTGATGAATGTTCGTGTAATTATTGTTAAAATAAAAACATTCCTTCGTTGAAAAATATTTTTTCATAAAAATATGGCAGAATATGATGTTACATTGGTTGTATTTGTTTGGTTACATTTTATTTAACAATATGCCGTAATCAACATGATGCAACATCATGTGACATTATTGTTTAGCAATGGCATTATAATAACACGATGTTGCGATGAAGTTTCATGTTACTAGATATAGACTAATATATTTGTGACAGCCAGTATAAGTATTGGATAACCTGAATCCAACATATTAATAACATGAAGTTGCTTATTTGTTGCGTGTTTCAATACTGTAACCGGTGAAGTTTTTTGCAATTTAAACAAGACTTAATAGCCACATGGAAGATGTTGCAAGTGCTGCTTGGGTTTTTGATACTTTTCAGTGCCTGCAACAAAAAAAGGCGTTGGATCTTACCAAAAAGGACTTATGAATCCTGGATAAACTGGAAGCATTAACTCATGAATCATCGATTTACTTATGAATCCGCTTCAGATACGGGACTTACCCACATGAAAAGCTACTCCGTTTTAATTGAATGCCAAAATTATCTTATGATTAGAACCTGGGAATTAGAACCTTACCCATTGCAAACGATGATATTCTGGATAATATTATAAATGAGTACAACCAATATATAAATTGTAATTTGTAGTCATAAAAATCTTTGTTATATCACAGGTACGAAAATGTCCAATGAGTTTAAAGAAACACAGTCCCAGGAATCGTTTAGTTAAAATGCGAGTTTAAGTGTGTAAGTTCAATGTCTTGGACCAAACAATTACATCCATTTATGATGTTACAACCCAAGCCTCGTCAGTTCGTTTCTGACATGGAATTTTTAGAAAAGGCAAGGAACATTTCTGAAAGATTCATGGAATGTATAGCTTCTATTGGCATCCAGCATGAGTTCTAATTATACTTTGTTTATATATTATGAGAAATTGATTAGCAAATTCCTCAATCTTTATTGAATGCTGGAAAACCATGAAAATGTCAAAGGAAGGACAGAAGAATAGTTCACATCATGGAATAATACACGAATACTGTATAAAATCAAGTATAAAATATGCCATGAAAGTGGTGATTTTTGAAAAATTAAATAATAATAAGGCGTTTTGGATCGAAATAGAATCGTCCATTTGAATGAATCTCACCAGGTTCGGAGCATCCGGAGCAACAAACATTTTTGTTGGATAACAGCTTATTAAGCGATTGTTGCCCGGCTTATTAAGCGATAATTGGCTATACAATGGTTGAATAAGCTACTATTAAAAAAAATGTTTGTTGGGATTACACGCATGCTTAACCCTCTAACGGGCAACGAAAAACGATGCAATCAAACTAATGACTATTTTATCATGAAAGTACACTCAAAAGAACCTTAGGTTCTGATTTTCATACAAAAACAATTATCTGGAGGAGGACCAGGTTAGAAAAAGCCCTATTTCTCTTTTTCGTTTTTCATGTCTAACTCTCTACACAGATATTTTTTCAATTCAGATATATTACAAAATTTAAATAAAGCATGAAATTTACTCATACAAAAATTTGAAAGTTAATGATTTTGTTCTAGATGTCCTGATTACCTAATTATTTCCGAAGTTTTTCGGAATTTTTGTTTTTGAAAGATGATAATTTCTGAATGCATATTCAGAATGTTGATATTAATATCAAAATGTCAACTAATTTGTTTTGAACACATTTTGCATATTGTCAATTCAAAACAAATTTCTTATTCGGCTCTGGAGCTCAAAAAGCGAAGGCCGTCTACAGACGGTCTTACCCGTTAAAGGGTTAAAAAAAGCATTATTATAAAGCTGGAACATATTTGAATGGTTAATTTATTAAATGAATCACCAACGATAAAATCTAATCTAATAACATGATAAAGTGGCATGTTTACACCAAAATTTTCAATAAGCAATTGACCGATTCTTCAATCGAAAATTAAATAAAAACATGTCTTTTATAAGGGGTTTATTCAGCAAAAATATTTAGCAGGGATTGGAAGCTCCGGTATTAAAATCATAAATCTTATTAGTTTCGTATTCGCAGTCAATCGGCGCCCGTTTTTCCTTTCCATCGTGAGAGTCGTTTGAAAACTTGGCGATGGTTTTTCCGATTTCCGCAACTTGTCCTTATACAACACTTTGATTGATACAATTAGCTCACCGGCAGAGATGGCATAAACCGCAACGCAGACCAAAAGACACACATTCTTAAACAACACAACACTCGCCATGCGGTGTGTGTTCGCCCAAAAATTCCCTTCAGTGTCTCTTCTGCTAAACACGCTCTTTCGTGTTATACGGGCACCAAGAAAAGGCAGTCGCAAACGCAGTGTGATAAATTTGCTGCGTGCTTTACCCTCACCAAGAGCCGCACTCTGCGCGGATGGGTTGTACACCCTGCGCTGGGTCAGTTGAAGCGATGTGATTGGAAAAAAACATTTTTACTGTTGCGTCGCCTGATCCGTACTAACTTAACATAGACCATATTAGTTGTTCAGTGCAGCGTGTATTTTCTCTTTTAAAAGGGCAGAAAATTTGTAAATACAAAACAATTTTTTTGCGTTAATTCCGCACGGAGTGTGGCAAACGGCAGCACCAAGTGCTGTTTGGATGATCACTCACTAGGCGAGTTTTACCGAGTGCTGTCGTTCGCTCCCACTCCGGTTTCGCTCATACGCTGTGTGTATATTAGCTGTAAAGGTGTGTTGCCGAATCGCTCTGTGCGACAAGGCATAATATTGGAACATTGGGCGCATAGTGTAAGCGAATGACAGCCCTGCTCACCGGCATCGTTTCAATTATTAATCAATGATTTCGGGTCATGTGCAGCGATTATTTCAAACTCTTCAGCAATTATTTATATACAATGAAAATTGTGACATCCACAGGGCACAGATCATCTAGAATCGGTGTTCATTTGCAGGATCCAATTTGGGACCTCTTTGCACAGGAATTATTTCCGCATTAGTTCTGCAAACCATTACGTCGGCGAAAATGTAGATCCGATAATGAGCATTCATGGTATTACATGTATCACGGACTTAAACATTACTGTGCTCCGGCCGACAAAAGCATTCTTCTGTGACCCTAACGGCTTAGATCCAGTGTATTTATAAAATCCAAACGAGTTTTTTGGACACCATTGATCGCACATTTCATTACACGTTTCAAACCAATAAGATTCAGCTGCAGTTCCAATGAGGCGATATTTCACACATTACAGGAATTGTCATGTACATCTAAAGAAAATCGTATGAGATATGCTGCCAATTTTGTATACCTAATTTATTCTGTTTTATTCCACATACATCCACTTTTAACTGTATCAATTTTGCACAAATGACAGTAAAATATAACATGGTAATTGGGCTACTGAGATTGCGGCGCACGTATTGAGTTTCTGAGATACGAATGAATTCATGAGATGTGCAGGACGAGATTCACTCACTTTGAAATGAATCTGGTCCCTAAAAATTTAAAGTTTTTGTTCTACGCGTGGTGTCTGTATAGTTTGTGGTGGTAGCGCAAACTGTGAATGATGGATGGACAAAGCAAATCGACGAAGTAAGGCAAGATATCGATCTAGCGCTAACCGTGCTTCAGAGAGTTGTCGACAAACTTAATGCAATGGAATCTCGAGCGAAGGGTGAATCTGAACTATTTGCAGCGATGTCATCGGCAACGCAGCCTGAAGAAAGTGATATTAGTCAGAAACTATCAGCGAAGGTAGTGGACTGTACGGACGTGGATCATCAATGAAACTTATTGATAAATAATGAAGAATACCTCAGAGAATAATATTCTGTCTGATAAAAAATCACTTGATATATTTTTAATATGTTAATTTTTATTATCGATAATAAAATCCAAACTGTTTATATCTTGGTCAAGACCCTTTTCAGGTAAAAACGTTCCCCCTGCAAAATATCCGGAATGCTCAAATATGTTTGTACACAGATAAATCTTAAATCGATTAATCGATTCGCAAACTTCATGCAGGATTGAAGAATGTTCAGGTCTATTTCTAATGAGGTCTTTCTTTATTAAGTCAAAGATTACTTCTATAGGGTTGAAGAATGGGCAGTACGCCGGAAGAAATATTGGGATAATGCCAATTGACCGTAGGTATCTTATCAAGTTAGGATCACAATGAATCCTTGCTCCATCCATTATCCAGATCGAATGGAATCCGGGATAGCGTTGAACTTGCTTATTGTGGAGAGCGAAGTCTCTGCAACATTCAAAAAACTTTGCTCTGGTGAATGTTCCTTGAGTCCAAAAGCTATCTAACATTCCACTCATACCCAGAAAACAGAGAAACGATACGCGAGGCTTGCGACAAAACTCACCACGATATACAACTTTTTGGCCAATTACTCCATACCCCTTCCGGCGTAGCATATCACGACTATCAAAGCTGACTTCATCTAAAAAAAACCAGATTATAAATATCCCACTTTATCGACATCATTTCCTTGACAAATCGAACAATCTCTTCGTCGTGAATTTGGATGGCGCGGCGTTCAATTGTCTTGCGCGTAAGACCGAACTCATGCAATATGGCACAAATTGAAGATACACTAATAGAGGTGTGAAATTTTAGCTGGAATCGGAGCTTGGCTTCATCAAGGAACAACATAGGTTCTTTCATATATAATTGAATCAGCCAGCTGCGCATGTCAATAGTAAATTTTTTGTAAATTTGTTCGCGTTGCTTGCGATGAAACAATCCGTTTCTCTCGTATTTGGAAAACCAGGAACAAATCGTGGACAAGCATTTGCCGTAGATGATGGCGAGCTGTTTCTTAGAAATTCCTAGAAAATAATAACCATATAACGCATGATACATTGTATTGACGCTGGCATGTTGTCGGCGTACATTTTGAATAATAATATTGGACATTATTGGTTATATAAACGCGGATTATAATAAAAATAATAATTTGAAACCCAAATTACTTTACACATTTGAATTTTCCGTCATCGAAAACAAATGACACATGTGTCAAAAGCATTGACAGTTCCCAGCAAACATTTTGGTCTGTATAACTTAATTCTAAATGAGATAAACGTCAACATATAAGGTCTATCAAATCATATATCATGCGCAGAAACGACATATACATGCAAAAGTGGAGGCGATATACATAATTTAGTTCTTCAGAATGATTGAAATACCGACAAAACAAAACAGTTTATACGACTGAGCCGATTGACTGGATTGCATTTCGATACAGTTACGATAATATTTCTACTCTACCCTTCGCCTTTCCCCATGTGGTAAATGGCAAGTGTCAAAAATTGCATACAGAGCAGGCTATTTACAGCCAAATATTCGCCCTGAAAGTTAATGAGACAAAAAAGTAAAAAGCTTTGCTGAAAGCTTTTTTTCATAAGCTTCCAGGATATTACCGACCCTGTCACAATATTTAACTTTTTTGTCTATATCATTTAAAACAAAGCTGTACTCACCTGGTTTAGAACCAAGAACCACCCGTTCGCAGTATTTGTTCATTACCTTTAAGCTACTGGTACATCAGTACCTCAATGATATTTTTGCACATCTTAAAGCGAAGTCATCGTACATGTAAGCAATTAGATCTTATCTGATGCATTGAACATGTAAGTACGGATTTGATTTATTCTCATCCGACATACGAGTTTGTGTCAATTGTGACTGAATTATAGTGTCGTAAATAAGTTTGTATTTGATCGTTTATTTTAATGATAATGCTGACTTCATGGAATGATATGCAGTACCTTTGTTAGCATTCCGTGGTACAGATTGTTCTAAATATACATTAGAATACGTTATATGCATATTCATCATGTTATATGCATTTGATTACATGGAGATAATATGATTAAAGCTCTAGTACAAAAATGTTGTCTGTTATTTCAGAAGCTCTTAAAAAGAAATTAAAAGTTATTTAAAATAGAATGCTGAACATTTAGATGCTATAGGACAGCTCAAAATTGCTTACAACAATAAGCATCAAACGTTATTGACGTAGGACTACGTCTTACGGCAAGTTTTGAGATAGGGTGTCATTCCAAAAAATCGAAAAATGCGAGCGTCACGAAAAATGAAAGGTTTTGAGCGCTAATAGCTTAGCGGTTTTCCTATCGATTTTCAATATTCTTACATCAATCGATCGGAAAATCTTCTAAGAATTGACCCAAATGAAGAAAAGTATGGATTCTTGATGTTGAACTATTGAAAAATTGAAAATAATGAACCTATGTTTTACCAAAATTCTCGCTTCGTGATTGGTTGGAAGATTCTTTGCGATGATCTAAACCTATACCAATTTGATATCTGTGCTTGGGAAGTAAGCCAAAAGAAGTGGCCAAGTCTCCTCATTTCAACAAGATTTCTTAACACCGCGGTTAAACCTAGACCATTTTGATGTCCTTGCTTGGGAACTACGCCAGAAAGAGTGACAAAGCCCCCTCGTGCCAACAGATTTCCTACGAACGCGATTAAACCTAGTCCAGTTTGATGTCTGTGTTAGGGAAGTATGCTAGAAAAAATGACACAAGTACGTTGTCCCAACAGATCGCAAATTCTTTACTGCGAGACGATTAAACCTCGGCGAATTTGATATCTGTGTTGGAAAAATGTGCTACAGCTGTAGTGTTCGGTTATAATACGACTCTGTATGAAGGTGAAATTAGTCATCATCGATTCTGCCAATTTCAAAAGCAGTTTTTTTTTGTTTGAAGCAAAAATTCGGTTTATGAAAATATATTCGCTGTGTTCAGATTGGCAAGAAGAATGCAGTATATACATTTTTATAAACACAATCCCGCTTTTGGGCCGAAAAGCTGCTTCCGAAATTGGGCTTTCCGACGAAAAGTCAATTACTGCTAGTTTCCCGTGAATACGCATGCTTACCGTTTCATTAGAAGTGTATTGAAAAGATGTGCTGTTGATAAAATAGGATTGAATTGGTAAAATCCCTTCAACGTGGGAACCATGGGTAATAAAAACAATCTTTAATTTCAGTAAGGTAGCAAAAAAGCAATAGTTCGTGTTCTTGATTTTGTTAAATTGTTTTGAAATGCACAATCTTTTGAGAATTGAACGTATGCAATGTTACTACTTTGATAAATGTTACATACACCGCATGTAGCATGTATATATGTTGCATATAGCATGTATACATGAAGAATCGAATGATTACAAGCATGAATACATGCTACTATCACTACATAGAGACTTACGTAGTCCTGCGTCACCTATATATGCGGTCGTGTCTTGTACACAACCCCTCTGATTTTTTTTACTGTACCAGTTTAATGCTGAATGTCTTTTTCCAATTCCACTTAACATTTGCATTTCTTCTGAAAAGCCATAAGATATTAAGGCATTTAGATTAGCGGAATGGATCATAATTTAGACTTGCCCAGGTCTGAGAAATACTCTCCTTGGTAAATTTTAAGATTTCCGTTCGTTCACTTACCTATCAGAGAAATATCTAAAAAATTATGAGTTTCTATTTTTAACATTTTTAAAACGTTACGTTACGTGGTTTTAATACGCCAAAAAAACAATCAAACACCTCCAAGAGTGCTTTTTCAACAAGATCTTTTATTGCCTTGTCAGTATGACTTAATCATTATATGCTTGCTGCTTAATATTTAGGCGGGCTTATTTTAATTATTAACATTTTTAAAATAGTTAAAAAGGTAATTGTAAAAGTTTTTCAAACCAGATAATAGTTTTTTGAATATTCCGCCACAATAAAAATAAGTTCAATTTTAACAAAAGAAATAAATAGATATTTAAATTTAAAATAAAAGCGAAGAAATCGTTGATTTTTTTGGTTGACAAATCTGCATTAAGAACGTATCCTTGAAATCTCTCTATTTTGTTGTTTTTGTTGTAAAGAAATAACTAATTTGAACGTGTTTTGATGCAAATCATATTTTAATGCACCTAGAATCTCATGATTATCACTGCTTGTATATAAATCTAAAACGATGTCATATAAGACATTTTGCAAAACATAATCCGATGAAAACTGTAATTAAATACGATTACATCTTCATGATAGTCATTGTTGGTAACTAAATCTAAGAAATCGTCATATGGGATATTCGCTAAGCATAACCCGATTATCTTTCGACCTATTTACGATTTTTACTATTAATTCGTATATCAATCATCGTGTGCATTACATACGACGAAATTTACACAATGTGCTTACAACATGTGTACATTTATACGAGTCCGATGTGATATCCATTTATATAAGATTAAATCTCGACATGAATATACGATACCTGGTTTGCTGGGTTAAGTCGGGAGTCAAGTTCGCGTCGCGAGTCTGACTCGCGAACTTCGATTTAGTGGTGGCGAGACAATACCGTGCTCTTTCTTTCGTTTACGTCAAAGAAGGAAAGCAACTGTGCGAAATGCAAACAAGTTTTGTTTGCATTTCGCACAGTTGCTTTCCTTCTTTGACGTAAACGAAAGAAAGAGCAACACTGCCGTACAGGAGAAGAGTGCCCAGTTTTGATGTATGCAGAGTTGTCAAAAAGATTGTTCACATATTACGAACACAATTTATAGCGTTTGCCATTATAGCGCGTAAAAAGTTGGATAGGCTTAAGGTTGAAAAAATATTTCCATAGGCAAAAGTCAAGGCACTGACGAACTGACATGACACATAGAAGAAAATCCTTAAAAAACCATCGTCCTATACATTTTGCTTGCGCACTAGCACCCTCTGTTATGAATGTTGCGGAGTAGCTTGCATTTGCAGGGTTTTATACTGTAGGTTTTTTACATTTGCTGGGTTTTACACTGGAGGTTTTTTACACTTGTATGGTTTTATGCTGAAAACTCGAAGCGCCGCGATGTGGCCATGTTGCGAAACATGCTTTTTTGAAAAATAAGTTGTTTTTGAATGGACGATGGAATTAACGCGAGTGTCTCGTGTGTTTGTCTGTGGTCAAGGGAAAAGTATAAATATACTTTCAACAGTGTCTTGCCCCTCGGTTGATTAATAGGTTATGTCAAGCTAGGACAGGACGTGCCATCTGGCTTCTTACTCTTCTTTTCATTATGACCGCCATCCCGATTGAATATTCTTTGTACACTCTGCACCACTGTTGCCTGCACATATTGTTTTAAAAATAACTTCGTTTGCCGATAATCAGCTCCCGAATACGCCACAGTTAATGCGACCAAAATCATGTTTTGCATTTTATTTTGAATATTAAAATTCGTTTACAAACAAAACTAATATTAAACCAAGCATAGAACTACAGAATACAAAAGAAATTAAAATTCGGAAATAATAACTTATTGACGTATTCCCATTAATGAGTTTCAGCAACACTGAAAGCGATACCGCGTTATATTTTCCAGTCAACGGTTGCTCGTTACTTTCAGCCAATCAGAAATTGGGTCAATTTTGAGTCAACGCCGCGGTTGACACTTGGCACGTCCTGTCCTAGATGTCAAGCACCCTCGTCGGTAGACGCGTAAAATTGAAGATAGAATTAACAAAAGGGCGAATGTCGCAAGCGTAAACAAACCGAGTGAGGGTTGATTTTCCTATGCTGATGGTCCAGCAAAAAATAACTCTCACCCGTTTTGTTTATATTTGCGACATTCGCCCTTTTGTTAATGCTATCTTCATCTGTCAAACTTTTTATGGGGCACTTAACCAACATTGCCACACCTGCATGAATATTACATTGCTGCTTACCGCCTTACCGGCTCGCAAATAATTTCAATTTATTTTCATTCATTATCATTATAAAGCTAAAGGTGCCGTGTAGCAACACGTGCGTTTGTTTTGTTAAGCTAGTCTTCTGTAAATAACATTTAATTTTGTACGTTACGGTTATTCACTTCCAATAATCATGACGAAGAAGAAAATAGACAATCGAATCCGGGTTATGATCGAAAATGGTGTTAAACTTGGCCATCGAACCATGTTCGTGATTGTCGGTGATAAGGGTCGTGATCAGGTACCGATTTTGTATGACATACTTACGAAGGCCTCTGTAAAAGCACGACCCACAGTGCTATGGTGCTATAAAAACAAGGATGAAGCTATTTCAAAGTATGTTACTTCTGGAAATTAATTGGTTTCTGCGTTTTTGATTTATTTTTATTCTTTTAGCCATGGAAAAAAACGTGCCAAAAAAATTCAGGCGGGGAAAATTGATATCAACGAATCGGATTTGTTTGATCTCTTCAGAATATCTACAACAATTCACGGACGTTACTATAAGGATACCCACACTATTCTTGGCAAAACTTATGGTGTTTGTGTCCTGCAGGACTTTGAAGCCTTGACACCAAACTTGCTTGCAAGAACAATTGAAACTGTAGAAGGTGGTGGTTTGATTATTCTTTTGTTGAAAACTTTATCTTCCTTGAAGCAGTTGTACACAATGAGCATGGATGTTCATAAAAGATACCGTACCGAGGCTCATCAAAATGTAACGTGTAGGTTCAACGAAAGATTAATACTATCTTTAGCAGATTGCTCGCGGTGTCTTTTAGTCAACGACGATTTAACTGTCTTACCTCTGTCATCGCGAACAGCGGAGGTGAAGCCCGTAGAGACCGGGTGTATAAAAAAGAGTACCAACGATGAAATGTTGGAAGAGCTGAAGCATAGTTTGTCTGATACTCCGCCGGCCGGACCCATCGTAAATTTATGTAAAACATACGATCAGGCAAAAGCAGTAGCTCAGTTTATTGATGCGTTAGCAGAAAAGCAACTGAAACCGCCAACTTCTCTAACCGCTGGGCGAGGTCGTGGTAAATCGGCCGCTATGGGGCTAGCTATTTCCGCAGCAGTAGCCTTTGGGTATGTTAACATATATGTGACTTCACCGTCTCCGGAAAATTTGGTAACTTTGTTCGAGTTCGTTATGATTGGGTTTGATGCTCTTGAATATCAGGAACACACGGATTATACTATCATACGGTCAACAAATCCGGATTTTAATAAAGCTATTATAAGAATTAACATAACTCGCAATAATCGTCAAACTATCCAATACATATCGCCATCGGATGCGCATTTGCTGAACGCTGCTGATTTGTTAATTATTGATGAGGCTGCTGCTATCCCTTTACCATTAGTAAAAGCTATGCTTGGCCCATATCTTGTGTTTATGGCATCCACTATCAACGGGTACGAGGGAACCGGACGATCTTTGAGTTTAAAATTGATATCACAAATTCAAAAAGATAGCAAGGCTCCTCCACCGGTAGGATATGATTATGTTATAAAATGCTCTTATAATATTACATACATTTAATACAGATTAGCTTGGATGAGTCAATTCGATACCGGCCGCATGATCCTGTAGAATCTTGGCTTACTGCCCTTCTTTGTTTGGATGCAGCCGTGGTTCCTAATCTTATATCTGGATGTCCAACACCCGAAGCATGCGAACTGTACTACATCGACCGAGATGCCCTGTTTTCCTATCACCGCGCAGCAGAAGCATTTTTACAGCGCATCGTGTCTGTATGTGTTTCATCACACTACAAAAATAGTCCCAACGATTTGCAGATGATGAGCGATGCTCCAGCTCATAACCTGTTCTGTCTGCTTGGTCCTATTACCAAAAAAGACGAGCTGCCGGAAATACTGGTAGTGATACAGCTATGCCTCGAAGGACAGATATCTTTTCAGTCAGTACAAAATTCCTTGGCTCGTGGAATGAAGTCCGCCGGCGATCTGATTCCGTGGAACATCGCTGAACAGTATGGTGATAGCCACTTTCCTAAGCTAAGTGGAGCTAGGATTGTGAGGATCGCTACGCATCCCAATTATCAAAGGGTAGGTTTTTTCAACACAATATTATTCAAGACTATATACGTAGAAAAACCTTGTCATAGCTTTGATTTTTTCGTCACCTGTTATTACACTATTCCAGGGGAGGTATTTCGGTATATCAACAGTATAATTTATAGTGCCAAACGAATTTATGAAAGTGGTGCTTAAAGTTGAAATTTGTAGTCTTTTTGTCTTTGCAAATATTTTTACTAATAGCTTGCTTTTGTTCTCAGATGGGCTACGGTAAACGTGCTCTCCAATTATTGAGGAAATATTATGAAGGAGAGTTTACTTCGTTTTCAGACGAACAAAACGAAGAAGACAATGGTATTCAAAGTATCGACGATGAAGAAGTGGATTTGTTGAAAGAACTAATCGAACCGAGAAGCAATGTTCCGACGCTGCTGAAACGCCTTTGCGAACGTCAGCCTGAACATTTAGATTATTTGGGAGTCTCCTTTGGTCTTACCAGCGAATTGCTCAAGTTTTGGAAAAGCCAGAGATATGTACCAGTTTATCTCAGTCAAAAAGAAAATGATTTAACGGGCGAGCATTCCTGTATAATGATTTCACTTATTCATAAAAATCTAGAAAAATTGGAAACCAGTGACTGGTTGAATCAATATTTTGCAGATTTTCGAAGACGAATCGTTAAACTTTTCGGCAAGTCGTTCAAACAATTCGGTACGGGTATGTGCCTCTCGTTATTGGATAACAGAGCTTCGGCAATCAGTGGACAAGGTATGTTCGTTTTCTTCAATTAATAAAGAAAAAGGAATTCGACTCAGTTGATTTCTACTGAACATTTTGAAATATTGTTCCTAAATACTAATGTGTTGCTTTTTTTATTATTTTTATTGTATACACGTGTTCTAGAGCTAACACAAAAAACTATAGATGAATACTTTTTACCGCACGACATTCAGCGACTTGAAATGTATTCCCGCAACCAAGTTGAATATAAACTGATCATGGATTTGACCTCAGATTTGGCATTACTTTTCTTCCAAGCAAAAATGGCAGGTGCCAAAATAGATCCGCTACAAAAAGCTATTCTATTAGGAGTTGGTCTGCAACACAAAAGCATTGAAAAACTAGCCGAGGAGTTCAATATGCCGAACAGTCAAGTATTGGCAAAATTTTATGATTGCATAAAAAAGCTTACTAAATATATTAATTCGACTATTGAGCGCAACATAGAAAGTACGATGGTCAATGAAAGTGAATTAAACACTGGTACTGACTTGGTGATGTTAGATAAAACAATAAACGACGAGTTAGCTGACGACGTGAAACAACTACGAAAGAAACAAAAGAAGGATCTTGCACGATTAAAAAGAGAAGACATGAAAGAATATGCGATCAAAGGTACAGACGAAGAGTGGAAAAATGTTTTGAAAACAAGTAAACCTACAATTATATCCATCAAGAGGTAGTATGTTACAATTTTTTGTTTTTAAATTGATGTTTAAAATTTGATTCGATTTCAGTGGTGAAAAAAGAATGATTGAGGATAATAGTCAACCTTCTGGTGTTGAACCGAATCGTCCCAGTAAGAAAGCAAAGCATGCTTTTGCGAAAAAACATAAATATGCTAAAAGTAAAAAATAAACGCAAGTGTGCGAATGATAATTTTATGAAAATAAAATTCTGCATACTGCATACAGCTCACTATCAATATATCCGAAGGGTGCTAAAAGTTATAACACATATCAAATGTCGATCAACATTTGAAAAGGACGGATAAGCCAACTGTCAAACAGAACGAGTGAGAGTTCATTTTGCTATGCTGCTCCAGCAAAAAATAACTCTTGCTCTTCAAATGTTGATTGGTGAAGGTTTAATAGCTTTTGGAAAGGATGGTCATCTTGCCCCGCAGGTTGGTGAAATTCCCAAAAATCGAGGAAAGTTTTGCTCGTGTATATTTAATATTCACAAGCAAAACTTCATCGATTTTTGGGAATTCAAATGTGTCAAATTCTTTGGAAGGTGCATATTTCCTCTTATCAAAAACGTAAGTGAGGTTTAGAATAAATAGTTCAAGTTTTATCATTTACCTTTTTCACGTGGAACTGCTAAAATTTAAAAATTGCGAAAGTATGTTTTGTTCCGCCTTCAGAAAAACGAAAATACCTCAGCGCGATTTGAACATACGTCCATACTTTCTTCGGCAAAGTTGTTCGTCATAAAATTTCCAATCTATACAGTATAGCTACGTTACTCTGAGACACTGTTCGATATTGTTTTAACGTTTATTTAAATGAAATTTCGATAATTTTAAATTTTTACCGAATTCAATAAATTATGTAACCAAATATGACTCCAGACATGCCACCATAACTTTTTTATGAATGTATCAGATCTCAATGATTGTGAAAAAAATAGTTAACTACCCTGTTTCACCTACTTTAACATTTCTAAAAATATTCTAAAAATTTCTGAATTTACTCCTGAAAAATGCCATTTTTTCATAAAACTCAAATGAGCGACTCCTAAATCGCGTCAACCAATGTTGACGTCATATAAAAGTTTTGTTATGACACCCTAAGCTATCATTTGACGGGTCTGCCCCCGGGTTTTCTGACAGTGCTATTTTGGGACACTCTACTAATCACATATGACGCTCAAACCAAATCACTGTGCATACTAAACCCAGAATTTTCAACTCTAACGTTAAATCCGGGTTGCTGTATGCTTGCGAAACGTGGTAGGTCTCACCGGAGCTTAAACTGCAGATATTTATTAATCGCTGCCTGCGATATATCATTCGTGCTTGGTGGCTTGGCAACTGGATATCCAATGAGGAACTCTATCGTCGATATCTTCAACGGCCGATAGCAACAAAAATTCGTGAACGTGGACCGGGCACACCTTGAAAGGAGCGAACGAGCTCTGTAGAATCAGAGGCTCATGGAACCAGTACCTTTTGCCATGGCGGATAACCGTCGGTAGTGGAGATCTCTAATTTCATCCCTTTGTTCTGCTGGACCGGCCGACATGCACCAATAAGTAAGTCAGTAAACAGTAAATATTACTAGAAATATACAATTGTGGGAAAGTTTTCTCATATTAATAAATCTGGAGTCAACGAATAACATTTATTTATAAATAAATAAAATTTTTCCTAAATTTTATGTGTTGCATTCTTCGTTTGCATATTTATATATGATGCACGTTATATTTTACCATATTGTGATCATTCTCTACATGATCATCGATAACTAGTAGTTACTGTAAATAGGTGGAATCTTTACGCCTTTTTATCCATCTATCACTGAAATTTGCAGGTGTATATTTTACATTTGCATAGAAGGGTTACGATAGATTTGAATTATTGGGGTGTGCTGGATTTGACTTTGATTTTTTATTCGATTATTTAATCTACGTTTATGGTCAACAACACTATAACAACAAATCTCAAGGACATGGCGTGCACTCACTTTCTATTACGCTTTTTATCAATCGAAATCATAGTAAATAACTTTGAAAGCAAGGCAAAGAAGAAAACCCGGATAAGCAAATAGATATTTTAATCAGGTATAAACTAGTTGAATTGTATAGCAATGAAAAACATTTTCGTAATACATATTAGAAATAGATTACAGAAATAACCCAATCCGCAAACCACAAAATATCAATATTAAATAATTAATATATTCACTTACAAAGGGTAAACATCTGAATAGAGAATATCATCTTTCCTTTATCTATTCGTTCCGTAATAAAACAATCGTTTATTTTCTTTCTGTTTGACTACACTGCTCAATCACATTTGTCTTTAAATAGTTTCATTATGTATATTTTATGCCTATTTTGTTTTGGTATTTTCGTTAACGTTAATAAGATAATATGTCATAATTTGGGTATTGTCAGCGGTAAGTGATTTATCTAATTTTAGTTGATGCTTCATTAACTTTGAGAATAATAGTGTTAGAATTGAGGTTGGGGTTGAAAGATGTCTGTTTTATTTATGTTAATGTTTTCGAATGCAACTCGTTTTTCATAGATAAAACCCATTGATATTGCGCTTACATGAGTGGCTTATCCTCATATTGTTTATAATAGTAATAACACTTACTGTCAAGCTACTTTGTTTTTATTACCATGCTGAATTTAGCCACAGAATATCCTATTGCTCTATATATATATAACGTATTCCTCAGGATAGGATTTTTCTCGACAGCATCTACCTCGTAATGACATTTTTTATCTGTCTTAATACGGCCATGTTTTTAATACAACGAATGAATTATCGATTCTCTATCCGGAAGTTGCCGAACTTTCATGGAACCATCGGCACCACATGAGAAAAGACGACCACATTGATCGATCTGCAATTGTGTCACACCTTGACCGATGTGCTTGAAGAAGCTGCTACGCGCATGGTCGCCCATAAAACTGTAAAGCAATGTGTGCACCGTTAGTCCCCAGACCTGAAAAAAAGGTGTTTAAAGAATAAATTTGTTGTAGATATTACTTATCGTATCTGCCCCATAAGGTAGCTTATTAATTGCATAGAAACTTAGGTGAAAACTATATGATAGAAAGTTATAAATACAGGCAACCATTATTGGCTTCTATCATCGAAATTTGAAATGCAATAGATGCTGCAATTAAGTAAAACAAAACAAACCATACACCTGGAACGTTGAAAACCTTCTTATCATCAAAGTAGGCTACTTGGGACTGTGCGCAGCGGCATTATCGTTGATAGAAGTCTTTTTCGAGATGAACTCTAACTCGACTATTGTCGGGAAATATGCCAGAGTAAAGTGACCAGATTTTTTCTGGAGAAATTTGGAACGGCGAAGGTAATTTATGCCAGACTGAAAGCGGAGTTTAGGAGCAATGGGGTAAAACAAAATGCGTCGAAGACCAAATATATAATCAGAAGAGGCTTAAAGGAGACAAACGCGTTGCTCCGTTTAAAGGAAAAAAACACGAGATCCAGCGGTGTATTCAAGTGGGAAATCGGACCTACTTAACCTGCTTTCAAACGCTACGATCAACAACCATCATACCCCGCCGTAGGAAACTGACATTGTACAAAAGCCTTATTAGACCGTCAGTTTTTTTTATGAACTTGAAGCTATCACGCGGTTCACAAGGACATTCCCGCCCTAGACGTGTTCGAACGGAAGACACTGCAGACGATAATTGGCGGAGCGCAAACTGGAAGCGGAGTAGTGAATGCTGTGTAATCCATAAATCGGCAACACTGCCGCTCATATATTGTTACAGAACATTCACGAGAAAGTGCCCACGTTTCTATTACCTCATATTCTATTACCTCTAACACGTACGAATCACAAGCTACAGTTACAGCTTGGAACGTGCAAGATAGCTCGACCAGGTCGAAGGCAATTTTTGACTTCTGAGCCACCTTAAAAATTGGCGCCGAGTGGCTCAAGATCGAATTTAATGGAGATGACTGCCTGAACATATTGAATGTGTTATTTGCTAAATTGTTTTTTTAGTATGTATATAACATATTTATTTAGGGATAAATAATTCAAAATTATATATTTTTTTCAGTTAAATACACTAGTTTCAACAATATTTCGTAAAGAGAGAACTTCTTCCTAGAGAATCTCTTAGAAGTTATCTGTAGCTTTTTCTGAGAGTTTCAACATTCAACTGGCAGGATAAAAAAGTTTAATCAATGCTGGACACTAGTCTAGTCAGCCTATGTCAGGGGATGTTTAGTCATATTTAGTCATATAGCCTATATCGAGGTAAAAATTTTCGATCCCGAGTTATCCTCCGATATAAGGCAGGGGACCCTGCCTTAGGTACTATCGAGTCCATGCAAACGGTAACAATACTAGTTACTCAGACTAATGTGACCAAATAATTCAAATAGTGGAATGAATGAAACATCGAATAACAAATTTTAACCTAATATGATTTTTCTGTCTTTCGTTTTTTTTTGGCTTTTTTGACATTTTAGCCTTTTGAATTTGAAAGGTCAGGTTTTTAGTCGAAAAAATTGACTTTAAACATTTCCAAAAAATACATAAATTGCAATATCGAAAAAAGGATGGGTCAAACACTAGATAATTTTGTTAGCTTTGAAACAAAAAAAGAAGCTAGAGAATTGCTTGAGCCGTTTGTTGAACGTAACAAAATATGCCGTAACACTGTCGATTTGTAAGAGAGAGAGAGAATTCCACGATGTAAGAAAAAGAAATAAAAATAGTTGATTTTGTACCGTTGAAGAGAACAGACGAGATTGTTTTTCTTTCGCGTAGGTTTGTTCGAATATACAATCCACAATTCTTTCCCGTGTTGTGCAAGAACATTTCTGGTCCTTCGAACCGGATAAAATGGCGTCACTTTCTAGAAGCGGTTCTGCCTTTTACATTAGGCGATTTCCCGGAAACGTCCGGTACACTCACGAAATCCAACTATCTTAGCACGAAAGTTGGTCAACTTCCCGATAATCACTAAAATCCGGTTTGAGGACCAGAAATGTTCTTGCACAACACGGGAAAGAATTGTGGACTGTATATTCGAACAAACCTACGCGAAAGAAAAAACAAAAGAAAAAAGAAGAAAATTAATGAAGAACTAAAAGTGATCAAAATCCAATTGGATGCAATAAGAAGAAAATTGAATAGGGTGCATATAGCCCTCGAAGTGAATGCCGAAGAACCGAATATAAATTTGAGAAGTAGGCATTTTTTGCAATTGCAGCTGAAAACGATTGAAGAGGCGTTAAGTGGATACAACGCATATCAGCAGCGTCTCTACAGTTTGGACGTAAGCGATGATGCTCGCGAAGAATCGGAGGTGATGTAAGTCCAATTTGAGCAGCAACATGGTGAGTTATACGTTTTTATTACTAAATTGCTGGATGATATCGTCAAAAGTGAAAATGTTCCGGGAGTAACAGCACTAAATCCAGTATCGTCGTTTCCAGTAGCTGATGCTGTATCGATGCGTTTACTTCCGCTCAGGGTGCCCTTGGCTTCCTTTGATGGCATATAAATGACAAATGACATATGAGAACTGGTTCGCTTTCAAATCGATGTTCGAAACTATTATGAACCGCTATCAGTCTAAATCTCCAGCGATTAAACTGTACCACCTTCGCAATTCCCTAGTAGGCAAGGCAGCAGGAATAATTGATGACGAGATAATTAATAATAACGATTATGCCGCGGCGTGGGCGACATTAACTGAACGATTCGAGGACAGACGGTTAATCATTGATAAGCATGTTGATAATCTGTTCGATCTTCCAAAGATGATGAGTGAGAATGCAACTGATTTACGAAAATTGATAGACGTCTATTCGAGAAATGTTGATGCTCTTAAAAATCTCGAGCTCCCAGTACAGGGATTAGGAGAGAGTATGCTGATTAATCGAATCGCTAAAAAGTTAGACGACGAAACACGCAAAGCTTGGGAATTAAATCAAGCGGCCAACGATATACCAGATTATGAAACAACTATGGAATTTCTGAAAGACAGATGTCGAATGTTGGAAAAGAGGCGCATCGCAAAATCCAACGCACCATTAAGACTTTCAAAACTTTCTTTTAGTTGCCACTGCCGAAAAATGTCCACAGTGTTCGAATAGCCATGAATTATGGAAATGTGACGTTTTTAAGAAAGCAAGTCTCTCGGATCGGTACAGTACCCTTCGCCGTATCGGAGCGTGCTTTAACTGCCTTCAAAAGGGACACCGAACAGTAGAATGTTCATCAGAACACGCATGCAAGAAGTGCAAGAAAAGGCATCATATCTTCCTGCACCCGAATGAGCCTTCCACAAAAAGAAATGAAACTTTATCCATAGCATCGACGAATTCAAAAAACGATCAGCAGAACCACCCAAGTAACAACGGTAGCTGATTTGCAAGAGCAATGGTTGTTTATGGGTTGGTTTAAGGCGATCAAAGCTGCTTAAAGTAAGCACCTAAATGGTGTTTAAATAAGCGATGCTTAAGCTACTTTAAGTTTTGCAAACGAGTTCTCTCACAAAAGCTGACGAACAAGCTTAATAGCGGAGTTTTCTACTACAAAATCTGCTTATAAACAGCCATAAACATCAAACCGTTTTACGGCTGCTTAAAAGTGTTAAAGTGTAGAGTGGAAGCTTTCATTAGGCTCACAGCTTTCAAACTGCTTTAAGGCTGCTTAAAGGTGTTAAAGTGGTTTTACAAACTTCTACCAAGTTTTCTTTCGGCTCACAGCACACATACTGTCAGATCATAGAATTTCGCAATTTGGCTGACAGCAAAAGTTTGTCAGGTATCGACATTATCGACTGCTTCACGCTAGGCTTCAGGTGTAAAGATATTCTCACTGTCTCTTCTCCAGATGCAAATGGGGAGGATCATACGATGAGCGCTTATGGATCAAAAGATGGCGGTTCAATTCCCGGAAAAAAGACATGCATTTTTAATTAGCTAGCCCTAATTATTCGAATTAAAGTTATATTCGAAATTAAAAATATCGCGTTCGAAACATGTTCACAGCAAAATAAAAAAGGCCGCGTTCCATTTTTTTAAATTTAAAAATAGATTTTTTTTGGCTGCATAAAGGTTGACGAAGCGTTGATTAAGCGACTGGAAAAGCAGATTGCAAAACTATTTCTCGTTCTAAAAATAGAATTGACAGCATTGCGCAAATTGGCTATTTAAAAGGGCAAAAAAGTTTCTATTAAGCTTCATTGCAGCTTCGAAAGCAGCTATTAATTAGCCTGAAGCTTGATAAAATCACCAGATTTAGATGTTTAAGAGCTGAAAAAAGGTTACTATTTCTAAACCTAAACCATAGATCAGCCACAGGTTGAATAAAATCAGCTATAAAAGCGTTTGGTCAGCCTGAAAATTTTCTTTGTTCGATTTAATCGACGTTTTTCGGCGAAATAAGTATGAAGATTTAAATTACCAGTTAGTCCGGACGTTTCGAGCTACTACTGGTCTTCGCTCATCATCTGCGGACACTAAAACACTATATTAGGCACATTTACAACATAAAACATATTACAAATTCTTAACTTACACTTTTTCGTCCATTAGGTTCTACTTCGTTTATCTTTCTCTTTGCTATGTCTTACTTTCTATTTCTCTTTCCCCCAAGTTTTTTGATTACAGGGTCATATGCAGCTTTGAACGTTGCGGAATCTACTTGCCTATTCACAACATTGTTCTCACCTTTAATTTTAATGTAAAATGTTTCCGCTATTAGTCTAGTGTTATGTTTAGTTATTTTCTCTATGATTTTGGCTTCGTCAAATTTAAAAACATGACCTGTTTCAATGGTGTGTTGGGTTAAACCTGTACCACCAACTGTTTTTGCTTTGATGCTATATTTATGTTGTTCCATTCGTTTATGTAAAAATTGGCTTGTTTCTCCTACGTACGACTTTTGACACTGACCACAATTTACTTCATAAACGACGTTTGTGTTTTTATCTCTTATAATTTTGTCTTTGGTTTTTGTAAATAATACGTTTTTTACTTTGTCGGTTGGTCTGTAAGCAACATTAATCTTAAATTGTCTTAAATATCTGCCTAACTTTTCACCTAAACCGGCAACATAGGGAATTGTCACGAATTGTTGAGTTGTTTCTTTGCCTGGTACTTCTAACGTATTGTACATCCTGTGTAGCCTGAAATTGTTACTTGGGCAAGACCGTGGTACATCGACTGAACCAAGTACTTCAAGTCCTGAAACCAGTAAAGAAGAACGGCAATCTAATTTTTGTACTCGGCCAAAGACGGGTAAATAAATATTACTCTCAACAGCTGTGGTTCTTGTGTATGGGAAAGCGAGCGAACCGTTCCCATGCAGAGTACTGCTCGATTCCGGTTCGCACATCAGCTTCGTTTCGGAACACATTGCTACGTTATTGGGATTGAAAAAACAACCTGCTAACTGTTCGATTGGTGGGTTAAACGGAACGCAAACGAAGGTACGATTTAAGATACACACAAAATTGTAATCCAGAATAACTGATTACACTACTTGCCTAGAATTGCTTGTGGTACCGAAAATAACAGGAGAGCTCCCAGTTACCAAAATTGATTCCAAATCGCTAACGATTCCTAGGGACGTGCAGTTGGCTAATCCGTATTTTGGGACTCCAGATAGGATCGATATGTTTTTAGGTGCTGAAATATTCTACGAGTTGAAATCAGGACGTCTACATTTGTCGAATTGTTCAGCAGTGCTTCAAGATACCCAATTTGGATGGGTTCTCAGCGGTTCAGTACCTGTTAAAGAAGGCAAAGGATCCCCTAGTTCGTTTTGCACATGAGCTGAAGAAGATATTGATAAACTTGTCAGGCGATTTTGGGAAATTGAGACATTGAGTGATTCTGAAAAGCGAATTGAGACGACTGAAGAAGCTTGTTTAAATTATTTTCGTAAAACTCATGAGCGGACTACAGAGGGGCGATTTGTTGTTCGTCTTCCGTTTAACGACTTGAAATCCCAACTAGGTGACTCACGAACGATGGCTACAAGACGTTTTTTGTCACTCGAGAAGAGGTTAAATAGTCCCAGAGCTAAAAGAGCAATACATGGCATTTCTACGAGAATATGAGAATCTTGGGCACCTTAAATTGAACAATGACACGACTAATGAAGATCCAAATTCGGTGTTTTATCTTCCACATCATTATGTCTTGAAGCCTAGCAGTACTACAACAAAACTTCGAGTAGTGTTCGATGGATCTGCTGAATCGAACACTGGTATTTCCATTAAACAAACTCAGATGATCGGGCCTACAGTACAGAATGATTTGATGAGCATAGTGTCGAATTTCAGGGTGTTCAAGTACGTCTACTTAAGATGTATTGTCAAGTTCGGATACATCGAGATGATACACGATACCAGAAGAAGATTGTCAACAGGTATGATAGATATCAGCCCCTTCGGACGTATGATTTACAAACGGTAACATACGGGTTGGCATCGTCACCGTTCTTGGCTACGATGGTGCTACTCCAGTTGGCGAACGATGAGGAGCAGCAGTTTCCTCTTGCGGTCTCTGTAGTCAAGAAGTGTTTTTATATCGATGACGTACTGACTGGAGCAAAAACAATGGAAGAAGCAATCGACCTTTTCACGTGCCTAATGGCGGTTAATTAAAGCCCTATAAAGATATACATTTATATGGCTTTACGGCTTGTGGGTACAACTATCGGAAAAAATAACATGCTTTTGGCAACTCTGCTCACGTCAAGTTGACATTTTCTGCTTGCAAAACTGTCAAGCGTACGTTAGCAAAGTTGCCAAAAGCATTGAAATATTTTCCAAAAGTTGCGCCCACTATCCGCCATTAAGCACGCGAAAAGGTGGATAGATCTCAGAAATCAGATTATCGCATTACTAGAGAAAGGTTGCTTCAGTATCCACAAATTCTGTTCAAATTCACAAGCGTTACTGGAAGATGTACCGAAAGTAATGCGAGAATGTAGTATAGACTTCCAGGATCCCACCATAAACACAGTAATCAAAACCTTAGGTGTAGCCTGGCGTCCACAGGAGGATTGTTTCACGTTTGTTGTTCCAGAGGTTGTATTTGGAGAACATGATGCATTCACGAAGCGGTTGATACTCAGTCAAATCACGAAGATTTTTGATCCGTTGGGTTTTGTGGGTCTCAATCTAGATTGGGATCAACCTGTCCCCACTGAAATGGCGAATCTCTGGATAGATTTTCGAAAACCGTTACGCTCCTTAAATGAATTCACGATACCGAGATGGATTTTGTCTAACGAAACATGCATTATAACGCTCCACGGATTTGCAGACGAGTCAGATTTGGCATACGACGCCTGTCTATTCACCAGATTAGTGAAAGATGACGGTCATGAAATTGATCTGTAGTAAGTCCAAGATTCTTCCAAGAAAAAAGGGTAAACAGAAGGAGATAACCACGCCGCGAGCGGAACTCTTAGCAGCTCAGCTTCTTTCAAGGCTTACAGTGATACAAATGGATGCTCTTGATGTCAGATTCGATTCCGTGGTGCTTTGGAGCTATTCACAGATAGTCCTGTGTTGGTTACGTAACCCTCCCGACTCTCTTACTGCTTACGTCGGGAACAGAGCTCAAGAAATTCAACAGCTCACGGAACGATTCCACTGGAAATACATTCCTTCTAAATTTAATTCTGCCGATACGATTTGCAGAGGTATGCATGCAGCCAGGAAACTTGATAACGCATGATTTGTGGAGGAATGGCCCATCAATTCTTCGATGTCCCGATGGATATTTTGACGAACCGATTGCTATAGCGGAAGAAGAATTACCAGAACTTCAAAATTTTTCGGCAATGAATACACAAGATTATCCTAGATTGGAACTTCTCAATCGAATGAGCCGATACAATATCATTCACCGTTCTTGAGATATTTATGGTACCGACTTTGAAAACCTGGTTTCGAGAAAAACGGCATTGAAATTTTTATTCGCAGTGCAATCGTTCCGAACATGCGCGGTACAAATAGCTATAACTTTGTCAATTTTCAGAATTCATCCAAACGGCTTCAACAACATATTATTCAAATGTTAATCTTTCGAATTAATTAATAAAAAAATACGATTTTTTGGAATTGAAAAAGTACTACTATGCCCCCTTAACGTGTTTTTAGAAAAAACATAAACTGGCAAAGTCTTCCCATCCCAACAAGTCTTAAGATTCTTTGCGACGATTTAACCTAGCCTAATCTGATATCTGTGCTTGGGAAGTATATCAAAACAAATGACAAAGTCTCCTTTTCTCAACAAGGTTTCTTAACACCGCGATTGAACCTAGTCCAATTTAAGTCTTTGCTTGGGAAGCACGTCAGAAAGGGTGGAATAGTCTCCACGATCCAACAACCAACACAATGTTTATAAACGACCGCGATTGAACCTTGACCAGTTTGATGTCTGTGTAAGGGAAGTGTGATAAAAAAATGACAAAAGTCTGTTGACCCAACAGATCGCAAGTTTATCACGGTGAAACGATTAAACCTAAGCGAATTTGATATCTGTGTGGAAAAAGTGCGCTACAGTCCAATTTTCCATGGAGTTGCCTATATAATTGAGACTGTTATGCGAGTAGCGGTAGTGTAGTGTTCGATAATATGTTTCTTTATGTAAGCGCAGTGCGCACGTTTACCATTTCATTAAAAGAGTAATGAAAAGAAAATGTTCTACTGATAAAAAGGAATCGAATTTGTAAATTGTCTTCTACGGGGGGAAGTGTTGGTAATAAATACAATTCTTGATTTCTGTAAGGTAATAGGACAGCAGACATGGTTTAACTCAGTGTAACTACAAACTCTAAGAAGCTAATAAATATGATATGCACAGCATTTAGAATATTTAAACCTGACTAACTCTAACGAACGAACAGAAATGACATAGAGAACATTTGTAAAATGTCACGCATACATAGCTTCATAGTTTTTTTATTATGTGACAGACCTTCATATTTTTTTCTTATTATGTGATGTAGTAAATCTCGTTTGAATATATTCTCTTTTTAAGAGATGTAACATATTGATTCTTAAGGTGAAATTAATCGTCATGGATTCTGCAAATTTTAAAAGCAATTTTTTTGTTTGGAAAAAAAATCTGTTCATGAAATTATATTCGCAGTGTTCAGATTGGCAAGAAGAATGCAGTGAATACATTTCTATAAACAGAACCCCGGTTTTGGGCATAAAACTGCTTTCGAAATTGGGCGCTCCGATGAAAAGTTAATGACTGCTAATTTCCCGTTAATATTGTGCTTCCCGAGAAAATATTTCGTTTGCCAGTTTAATATAGTTGTGCGCAAAGGTAAATCATATAGAGTAAGGAGGGGTAAAAGTACGATGCGGGTAAAAGTGCGATTCAATGATTTATCAGTGCGGATTCCGAGTAAATTGACTACATTGGCATGGATGGGTGAGTACTTTGACAGCTTAAATCCATCATAAACATTTGTTGTTTACGAATCATAGTTGCTGAGTTATGGGTAAAAGTTATTTTAGAACGGTTTTGATATAATATTTCGTTGTACGGCAAATACGATATCAACAGGAGGATATTACTAATTCACAAATTGTAACAGCGTTTTACATCACTCAGATATCTCTCTTGAAATTGCGGTGAGAAGAATTTACAAAATATATGTTGCTTTTCCATAATTTAATCAAACCCCGTCAAGCGCCTAGCGGGGCAAAAGTTCGATTTATTGACGGGGTAAAAGTTCGATTCATGGATCGAGAATCTAACTCATTTTACTGACGGGACGACAACACTATGCAAGTCCTTGCGACTTGTAAGGTACTGCGGGCGACGCTGCTCGTCCGTCAGCGTTATAGCCGCGATTCTCAACGGGGTTGTTCGGGAAAGGAGTTCTAGTTCTATCACGGAGCGAAAAAATTCGTTTGTTTCAAACGAAATTTTTATAACAACCTAAAAATATTTTTGTTTCGAAACGAAATTCTATTTGAATCAAGAAAATAACAGTTTCGCTTTTCCATAATTTAATCAAACCCCGTCAAGCGCCTAGCGGAGTAAAGGTGCGACTCACGGACGGGGCAAAAATGTATAGCTTATATACAGCTTTTGGCACTATATTACAGATACTAGAAATGGAAGATCTGCAGAAAACTGTGTTCTACAGATGTTGGTCGAAGGAAAACAATGTTTTTCCGCTGATGAAACATAAAACAAACGTTTGGGAAAGTTTCGATCTGTCGGAGGCTGCAATACACCAGCGAAAAATAGGAAAGGTGTAAATTGAGAATATTCCTTACCGAAACATACCGCAGATTGACGATAATATGGTTTTGTTAGCTACTGCTGTGCTAATTTCATGGATTCGAGCTTCGCGCTTTTGCCCCGCGGTAATCGAACTTTTACCCCGCTAGTGGGGTAAAAGTGCGAATCGGCACTTGTTCAGAAGAATGAAGAATTTATTTTCAATAACACTATTATTCCAGATGATTTATAGTTGAATGTAAAGACATTGAGTTGCTGCATCACTGTAAAATATATTTTGTTGTTGTTCTTCTTTATATCTCGCGAAAATTGATGACAACTTCAAACATCGCACTTATGCCCCGCCCTACTCTATTATTGACAGTGTAAGCACGTGTAAGTTTTTTATGTTTATGCTCTTATTCTTTGCTTAGATAACATTTGTTTTGTCCTTTTACGTACAGACTTACAAACAACACAGTTACAATGTCTTACGTTAACCGAAAATGATAAAATTTAAATGCTGGTTGCGTTTGTGAAAAATTTGGCCATGTTTGAACGGGCAAACACGAAGCAAGCTACCCTAGCATTCAGCTGATGAGCGAGAGAGAAATATTGTTGTTTTTCTCATCACTCTTGCGTTGACAGTTTCTCACGAGATTTCGTAAGAGTGTAGAAGAGATACTTTGACTGCGAGCAACCAGAACAGAGCTGCGCGCAACTGTTAGGCGCACAACTAAACCGACGAAAGAAAAATTTTAGATAATAATCGCAATATTATTACTCACCTTCACATCGCCGTCTGCCGAACCTGTCACAAAGTGTTCTTCGTGGGGATCTATAGCTAGGCATTTGATCGGATTTTCATGGGCCTATAAAAATAAATACAAGTTTTAGATGGAATTATTCAAATGAGAAAAAGAGTCTTAGCGATATGAGTCGTACCTCCAATGTTGTATAATGGTTAAAAATAGTTAGATAGAGGCGTAGGAGGTTGTAGTTTTAGCCAAATCAATCAGTCAATTTTTAGAACTTAGAATATATTTTATCAAACTATTCTTGAGAGTTTACTACCAGCTACCACAATAATCATTTAGTAAGTGCTTCAACACACCTCATAAACCGTAGACAAGTATAATAGTGGCACTCGTGTACCCATGAAGTAATCCACTCGATAAACTTTGGACATAAGCTGGGGCCAGCGCTGAAGCTGTTTGCAGTAAAAATAATATCAACACAATTTTTTTATACACTCGCCGTTAATTGCTAGTGTGGTCACTGCGCTATGTTTTAAATCGTGGAAAATTTCCAAAATATGTTTTTATTTATCAATCTGTGCATTCATAATCTCTAATAATAAAAAATTTACAATAGCGTTTTTTGTTGTTCCAGAGTTATGATTGGAATACTCGTTTTTCCTCATTTGCCCATTTCAAAATTTCATATCTCATTAATGGAGAATCGTAGAACAAGGATTTTTTACTAAAACATAAGCACATTTTCTCAAAACGTAAGTGTCGTTTGGGAAAAATTTGTCACGAAATTTCCACGGCGTTGGAACACTCCAACGAAAAGTTCAACGCAAATTTTCGCCGATATATGCAAAAAGTATTATTGTGCTTTGCAGCTGTACCTGGATTAATCCAGATTATTTTCTCTAATGCCAATGTATATGACAAAACAAAACAGCAACATAGCAGTTGTCACTCTTTCTCTTTCTCACTCACAGCATTCGCATTGTCGCACTTTTTGTGCCAGTCGCACTTTTAGACTGCGGTGTCCAGTAAGGTGCAAAATGCGGGATACATGTGTTCAAATGCATTTGAAAAGCCAGGAAAAATAATTTGTAACGAATATATAACGAAATTTTTTTAAACGACGTTTAAGAACAATCTTATATATAAAAATGGATTTCTGTCTGTCTGTCGGGATGTTCGTTGTAGCATCAAAAACTACTGAACCAATCGGTATGAAAATTTGCATGCAGAAGTTTTTGGGGACAGGAAAGGTTTTAATGATGGTTAGAGACCCCTCCCCCCACTAAGAGGGGGGCTCCCATACAAATGAAACACAAATTTCTGCATAACTCGAGAACTAATCAAGCAAACAGAACAACATTTGGCATGTGGGTGTTTTTGGTGACAAGAATTTATTCTATGGTAAATTGAGACCCCTCCCCTCTTTAGAAGGGGAATTATGACTCCTCAACTAATCGAGCAAATGGAACCAAATTTGGCATGTAGGTGTTTTTGGAGGCAAGAATTTTTTCTATGATGAATTAGGACCCCTCCCCACTTTAGGAGGGGGGGTCCTATACAAATGAAATACAATATTCCTCATAACTCGAGAACTAATCAAGCAAATAGAACCAAATTTGGCATGTGAAGGTTTTCGACGGCAAGAATATTTTCTATGGTGAATTGGGACCCCTCCCCACTTTAAGAGGGGGGGCTCCTGTACAAATGAAAAACAAATTTCCTCATAACTCGAGAACTAATCAAGCAAATGAAACCAAATTTGGCATGTGGGTGTTTTCGGAGACAAAATTTTTTTCTATGATGAATTGGGACCCCTCCCTACTTTAAGAGGGGGGGCTCTTATACAAATGAAATACAAATTTCCTCATAGCTCGAGAACTAATCAAGCAAATGGAACCAAATTTGGCATGCGGAGGGTTTTGGAGGCAAAAATATTTTTTATGGTGAATTAGGACCCCTCCCCGCTTTAAGAGGGGGGATTCTACACAAATGAAATACAAATTTGCCCATAATTCGAGAACTAATCAAGCAAATAGACCCATATTTGGCATGTGGGTGTTTTTGGAGACAACAATTTTTTCTATGATAAATTAGGACCCCGTACCTTTTCAGGAGGGGGGCTCCCATACAAACGAAATATAAATTTCCTCATAACTCTAGAACTAATCAAGCAAATGGAACCAAATTTAGCATGTGAGTGTTTTTGTAGGCAAGAATATTTTCTATAGTGAATTAGGACCCCTCCCCACTTTAGGAGGGGGCTCCTGTACAAATGAAATACAAATTTCCTCATAACTCGAGAATTAATCAATCAAATGGAACCAAATTTGACATGTAAGTGGTTTTGGAGGCAAGATTTTTTTCTATGGTGAATTGAGACCCCTCTCCTTTAGAAAGCGAGTTATGACCCATCTCCCCTCTAAGACGGTGGGCTTCCATACAAATGAAATGCAAATTTCCTTTTATCTCGAGAACTTATCAAGCAAATGGAACCAAATATGGCATGTGGGAGATTTTGGAGTCTTGAATTTATTTTATGATATTTAGAGACCTCTTACCCATGTGGTAGGGGGATATGGACTCTCATACAAATAAAACAGAATTTTTTGCGAAACTCAAGAACTAATCGAACTCGAGAAATTCGAGACTCTTCCATAAAACATTTGTCAATGACAAGACCACAAAAACTATCTATAGTAACACCAGATCATTCAGGACGAGACGGCCGCGAGTGTTACCGGCGACCCGCCGTCGGAAGCGCCGCCCACCGGGGGGAGGCAACTCCCCGCAGAAATCACTACCGTGGACCCCCGTTCGTTTGACCGCTTTTAATCTGAACACTTTTCAATTTGCATCCCGTTGGTTTGCACAACGTGCAAATTAAAAATGAATCAAATGTCATTCTCAACATGACATCATTTGCTTATGCAGACAATGCGCATATACGCGATTTGTTTGTCCTGATCTCGTGTGTTTAATCTGTTTCACATTGCGTTTTCCCAACGATTATGATAGAAATTCGATCGGATAATGAAATATTCGCTGCTTCCAACTTCCAACTGAATCAAACCACCAAAACAATAACAACCCAAGTAGCACTTGTAACTAATCATAAAAATAAAAAAATACAAAAAGGTTGCACAGCAGTTACATTTAGGATACTTGTAACGAATTAGGTTACATAAAATTAAAAATAGTTACTTTTTAGTTTTCTAGTGACAAAAATCTCAAAAAGTTACCAGGTAGTTACCAAATGACCAAATTGAAACCTTTTTTTCGAACTGTCAACAATTTGGTCGTCGCAAAACAGTCACCTTTCAGTTACGAGTTACCAAATAGTTATCAAGTGACACAAATGAAACCTTTTTCCAAACTGTCATCAACTTGCTAGTCGCAAAACAGTTAATTTTCCGTTACGAGCAGTTACGAAGTCAAAAAAAGTCGGTTATGTAACATTTTCGCAACAATTTGTTCACTGTTCCTTGTAAACACAACGGATTAAGGAAAAACTAGACCTGAAGATTATTGCTAATGGTAAAGATAAACAATTGGTACACGGGTTGTGAAATGCTCTTGTAAATGCGTTTATTTACTTAATTGATGGTACTTGGAATCTTCTCCGCCCAGACATTGGTATTAAGTAAACAAATGATGATTATTCTCAAACGTCAAAACGATCAAGTTACATCGAAACGAAACCGGCAATGAAAATAGGTTACAGTGTAACTTAGAAATGACGACATAAGAAATAAGTGACTACAACAGATTTAATATTGGTTACCGTATAACCGATACCGTAACCAGGTCGAAGGCTAAGGTTATGTACAACTAGAATGTAACTGAAATGTAACCTTCTATGATTAACACTGGTGGTAGCTGTTTTATTCAAACTGAAACTATTCTTTGATATTAAATTAACACTTTCTTTTCACAACAATCACTAAAAATACCTTTTCCCGATATCAACAATGTGAACAATGAACAATGGCTGCAAAAATCATTTCATGCAATATGCCGAAAACGAAACAAAACTTCAAGGACGATGGTGTAGTAGTTAGAACCAAAGGCAAAATGGCTATGAATTTTACTGTGATAGAAGTGATAGCGAAAACAACTTGATTTTTAATGGTTTCTAGGTGAATGCTCCACTAATTCATTATTGCTAAGAATAAATTTAAAAAATCAGAAAATTAAAATTTAAATTTTTATATTTGATTTACAAAACATCAATTTTTCAAAGAAGTAAGTAACGAAAAGCTATATTAAATAAGAGCGCGTGAATTTTTCAAAGGTAGAATCATGCATTTCACCATAAATTTGAAACTGCATTAAAATTTGTGTTGAAATAATAATTTATACACTCTTCTATATTCAACAGTTAAATTTACTGCTTGACGTTGACAGCCATAGATTGAAATAATAAACCTGCTACATTTTCGCTATGCAATAAAAGTTACAAGATAACTAATTTGCCACCAATTGAAAGTCAATTTACAGTTTATGTGTAACTTCAATAGTAACCATTTTGTAACTATACATGTTACATATTGGTTATTGAGTAACCGTTAATGCAACCAGATTTAGTTACAAAAGTTGCGCTATTTCGGTTACACAACTGTTATATTTTAGGTTACTGTAACCGAAGTTTTACATTTAAATTTGTCGCATATCAGCCGCTGCGACTCAATTGTGACAACGTGTGCTACTTGGGAAAGAGTAGGGCGACTAGATCACACAAGTTCCAGCATATGTAGAGTTGCCAGTTGTTCAAATTAAAAACTAACCCCGTTAGTTTGCATGAGCAATCGTTCAAACGAACGGGGGTCCACTGTACTGTCTAGGTTTATTTGTTTTCCTAGGTCTACCTGGATTTCCTGGAACGAGCGACAGCAATAAGGAAAGGATCGCGAAATGGTACTTTCCACGAAAAAGTTTTCCGTGAAATGGTACTTTCCACGAAAAAGTTTTCCGTGAAATGGTACATTCCGTTTAAGGTTTTTCGCAAAATGGTATTCGGCGAAATGTTGTACAATCATGGCGAATATTACTATCCGCTTTCTGGCTATGGGACAGGGGAGTTGTTTTTCACTTTACTGTGAGGAAAAATTGCAAATTTGTATATTAAACTACTCATTCCTGGTAACTAATAAGCATTAACATAAGCAGCAAATCAGCATATCTGGCATTTTATACTACAGGTTGTTGTATATTAGCTTTTTGATTGCATAGGTGTTGTAAATTGGCATCCCAATTTGTATTCAAATTCTTCGTGTCGGTAAATTAGCTGTAAATTAGCATTGTCAGCACTATAAGTTAAGATTATCAGTAAAGTAGTTGTATATTTTACCAAAATAGCATTTAAGGCTTATTGACCTGCATTTGAATAGCATTGGTGATGCTTATTGGTTACCTGGGATAATTTCATAGTTACGTAACTGCCAAAATGAATCATCTAAGGTTGAACTCCTCAGAAACTTGCAAAACTCGAGATTGTGACAAAGTTCATCCGAGATTCATGATTTATGTACAACACCGGTTAATTTGTGGCAATACGAAGTTTGTCGGGTCAGCTAGTATTCTATGTTTGTGCATTTTACAACACTCGGAACTTTTCAAATAACTAAAACTGCATATCTAACCTGGAAACGGTGTCTAAGTACGCGTTGACGTACGTCAAATATGCACACATCTCCCTTTTTGCCAGCCGATATAAGCAATTGATGCTGAGGGGCATATGCCAGACTAGATGCTCCCTGATCATGACAATTGAATGCTATAAAAAAAGTCTATTACCTTTCTATAATTTGCATAAGAATTGTAACATACCTGATACTAGTGCTTTCTTCTGGGGCAATAAAGTGTCCCAAATCGCAACATTTTTACTTTCAGAACTATGCCCAGCTATAAATATTACGACCGTGAATATTAAATACTATTATTTTTTGTTTGTTAGAACTTACATGTCGCCACCAAGCTGCAGGATCCAAGGAAAACGAAATCTGTTATTCCCTTATTGTGGCATTGGTATGTCTGAAAAAAAAAACTAATATGATAGGATGTTTGTTGCAATTAGATGGACGTGAACTTACAAAGAATGGTCTATTACTCTGGCTAGCTAGTCCCACTTGCCAAAGACTCAAGTTACCGTCTCCGTCAGCAATGCCGAATTTGTTACCATGTTGTGAAAAGCGACAGCGTGTTACTTTGGCAAAAGTTCCCGGAGGCCTTGGAGTACATACTACTTGTTGGTGTCCCCATTCCCACAACTGGACTGAACCATCTTGACCACCGGTGAGATAGAGCGGCATCAGTGGATGAGCACTCATACGTTTGATATTGTCGACTTTATGTTTGAGCACCTTGACAATTGAGAAGAACAAACAAAAGAATAAATAGAATCATACAGAGTTTTTTCATTCAAAATTATCAACAATTTATACAAACGAAAAAACTTAACAGGATAATTCTTTAAAAGGCACGAGCAATTCTATTTCAATTTCAAAAACAATTAGCACGACCCTCTCGTTATCCGATGAAAAATTTGACCAAATGCATGATGTGTCAGAGAAAAACAAATAAGATTTTAACTAGGTATTTATCTTATTTTGGTTTGAAGTCTAAAAAGAAACAGTTCAATCGGCGTAAAGTTAATAGCTATGGAGAACGTATACTTTTGTATTTAATTTGGGGCTTTCTCAGACCCCTAAAGCAAAACCTAGGTGCTACATTCCGTTTTCCAAACTGACAGCGATCCTATTGACTCTAACAACTTCTCCCAACTGAGATTCGTACATACGACGACTTGGTTGTTAGAGCAGTGTTAGTTAATCCAAATCACGACCAAATAAGACAGCCAAAAAATACGGTCTTGGAAGCAACAATTTTTTCTAATGTTGGAGAATGTTGACTACTTTCATTATTTTGAACTTTCGTAGCAGTACATGACTGACAATACTGACGAATCGATGATGAATGAAACATAAAACAGCTTCCAGGGTTGATGTTTTGTCCAGCAACCGGAAGAGGAAAGCTGACAGATATTTTCAACTATATGAAAATGTCGAAGTTCGCTAAGAAATATCTGGTTTGCCAGGGAATCTGTACCATTGGCTTTAAAAGTGACATTTTCATTGCAAGCAGAAACGCCAACCAGGAAATTTACGTGAACGAATGTTTGGAAAAACGTCTTCTGCCTTTTCTGAAGGAACACTATTGTTCCGTATTCTTTTGGCCGGATTCGTCATTCTGCTATTACGGTATTCCGCCAACAACGTGCGAGTGGTGCCCAAGGACAGAAACCTTCCCAATACGTCTGAACTTTGCCGAATCGAGATATTGAGCTATCAGTCCAGCGGAATCAGGAGACACAAAAAAAAGCTTTTGAAAACGAGAAGCAGCTTAGGCGAAACTAGCGTTCTGCGGTAAATAAAGTAGACGAGGATGCTGTACAGAACATGGCGACAGTAGTTAAAAGTCAGGCAATACGGATATTTCTTCTGTATTACATACTAATAATGTTTCAAAAAGAAAAATATTTTGATTAAATTTTGAGCATAACACCCTTTAATTCTATTCTGGAAATTCGGTGCGTTCTGCTTGCCAACCAGAACCAAATAAACATGCCATTATTGCCGTAATATTGTCGCATAATTTTTGCCAAGAATATGTTGAATGCATATTTTTCTTACGGCAAAAAATACCTAATTAAAGTAGTAATGGAGAATGCGATTACATCTTTTGGCATTGTTATCTTACGAAAACTTGTAAGCATGTGCATGAAATTTTATAAACAATTCGAGAGAGTCGTACTAAAATCTGAAGTTTTTTTTATCAACTTGGATTACTCGCACTAATAGCTAGAAAATCTACACAATAAAAATAAATTAGACCTTACATAAAGCGGATGCATTATACATAATTAACTCTTTGAAGTGGAGCATATTTCATGGGACACTTTTTGTTCCACCATGCCTCAAAGAGTTAAATGGAAGAAGCCGTAAAATCATTAGACTGGCCATAAAATCAATGTGATCAATGTGATTCGACTACCCGAATGTTGAAGATGTTGAATATCTCAAAACCATTAAGGAAATGATTCGTCAGAATAATTATAAATTATTTTCGAGCGTCTTGGCAGAATTCATGGATAATTCACGAGAAATTTAATTTGGGACGAAAATTTACAGATTTTCAGAGTGTTTTGATTATTGGATAAGGTATATTTGAAGATGTATTTTGTATTTTAAAAATAGTGATTATTACGCTTTAATGCTCGCTAGATAACAGTTTCTTGCTGGCGGTACGTGCCGGGAAACGACAAAGTATCGGAGAAAGGATTTCAACAATGATTTTGAAGCTTTAGGTCAATACCTAAATTGTTACATGCAGCCAAATATGTCTACTTGATTCTGAGATACACGTACCGCCAACGAAAAAAAAGGGCTGCGAGAAAAACGCATTTAAAATTTCGGGCAGCGACACGCTTCGCTTGAGGTGACCCCAAAGTTCTTGCTGTAATTTTTCAACGGGATTCGATATCGAAAAATCCTTTTGGTATGACATTACTGATGAGTTAGCCTCCAGAAAAGCAAGCGATCGTTTGCTTACAATCGTGCGATCGCTTCCGTCAAACAGTAGAAAGATGAAGAAAGGTACGGAAGACGGATTTATGCAAAACTCAGCTTGTTTTAATGGAAACATGTATGAATATCAAAAATAGGCCGATAATTCTTCAAAGGCAGATAGATAAACCGATAGGCCGATAATTCAATCTTTAAAACTTAAGAGTATTAAAATACTCTACAAACAGATAATAAAGTAATTTTTACAACGGTCATTTACTTCGTTTAAATAACTATAGGACTTGTAGAACAATGCTTGAACTACGTTTTGAAATCAGTCTTATAAATTATATTTGCGGATTTTAGTATTGGATCACATGCGCTACCATTGGACAGAGAGGATTAGTACGTTACGGTTTGCATGAAATTAAGGCCAGTCTAAAGTTCGAGAAGTTTCAGTTTTCAAAATATATGCCTATTCTGATCGAGTTAGCCAAAACTCTAGTCGCTTTTTATGCGAAGCATAAGTTCCGTGTTTAATCCAGAATTCGCGTAGAACACGTAAAAATAGTTGTGTAAAAAATCGCGTAAAATGTGACTTTAGTTAGAATGGTTCAGTAATTCATACCTACCATTTAAAATGTAACACCAAAAGAAATATTTCGTACATACATAAAATTAATATTATATGAAATTATATATATATATATATCTTTATGAATAATCCGAAACGAAAGGGAACCAGAATTTCTAATAATCATCCAAAATGGGGGGAAATAAGTGATTAGTACCGGTTTCAATAAGTGTTTTGAACGCTCAATGACTAGTTTGCAGAAGCGTGGACATTGACTCCCGGGAAACGTTGCTCCTTTGATCTGATGGCAAAGTGGCATGACAATGAATTCGTTATATTAGAAATAAAATAATCACACATATGTTGTTAATACTAAATGAAGATGACATTATATGTATCAAGAGAAGTTTCGCGTTTCCTTTTTTTAACGTACTCGTTTGTTAGTCATTTTTGTCGGTTACAATATAGGATAGTCCGCTAATATACATTTCAGATAGCGCATTTTAATTCATAGGGTGAACTGCATTTTTTAGATATCAGTTGCTCAACGTAGAAGACTCAAAGTACAATTTGTAATGCTTGGGTTTTGCGCTACCTTTTAACGGATTCAATCTTTAAAACTTACGTTGTGAATTTTTAATAACAAGAATAAAGTGAGAGTTATGTTCATTGTGATTATTTTACAAAATGTGACCAGATGATATATTGTCAGTGTGAATATACATATAACAGATATACGCGTTATATACTATTGAAACTTACCACAGATGCCCCACGACCAGATTGTCCGGCAATGCCAGGTTGTGGACTAGCCGGTGTTCCAAAGTTTTGTGCAGCATTTAGGCTTGCGCTCAGTGAATGCCTACAAACAAATGTTAGTTAAATAATTATAGTATATTTCTCTGCAATTGACGTTTTCACTCCTTTTAGTTTGCTAAATCACATCACTGTTTTAAAGTACCGTGAAGTTACATCGACTAAGCCAACATTTCTATTGTTCGAATAAAATACATATGAGTGTAGCACTGGATGATGGACAGGAGTGTTAACCGATGTCCTGTCTGATACTTATGAGACGCGAATTTTTACTAAACAAGCCATCACGTTGGTTAAAGCTAATACATCAAAATTGACTACATTACAAGCGGGGGATCCAGCCGATCCAGCCGGGGTGAACCAGCCGAACCCTTTTTGACTCTTTTGCAATAGCATTAATATGAAATGCATCTGATAATGAAATTTGGATCTAAAAAAATCCACCCATATACATGCTTTCTTGATTTTTTATAAGCGCATTATTTTAACCTTTCTACTGCGCATCTTTCATTTCCCATAGAGTGATGATTCTGTTCACTCTTGTCCTATAATATTTACAAAAAACCGGAATACAAAATATGTTGTAAAAACAAACCACGTTAATTGAAAATCGTCACAAAACAGACCGTGTTGATTCAAAGTCGTCGAAAAACCGCTCAAATTCAAAAATCGCGGAAAAACCGCGTCAATTCGATGATGTAAACAAACCGCGTTAATTTAAAAATGGTCATAAAACCATGTTAACTCCAAAATTGTCATAAAACCCGGAATAATTCGAAAATCGTAAAAAAGTGTACAAAGAGGCTTGAGATGTAAGTATGAGACTAACCCAGATATTCGAAACTTTTCTTGTAAAGCCAGTACCACGAAAATGAAGATCACATTTTTTTTATAAATTTAATATAATGGTAACGGTACTACACAATCAACCATAATTTGACAATTTATATGCGAGATTTAAAGTGACTCGAAAACCTCGTGACAAATTTGAACTTATACCTGAAAACAAAAATCAAGCATAATGAAACAAGCCAATATAGTCCTTAAGTTGATAACCATTTCCTCCTATCAATGCTAATATGCAGAGATATAGCGCTCTACACGCTTAACAATGGTTTGTGGTAAAATTATTAAAACCGAAACTACACATAAATTTTACCATCATTCAGTAAATAATTTTCAATAATAAAATATCACAAACACTTACTTATCGGTACTCGTTTGTATCACTAGGAAATTGCTGGAAGGTATCGTTTCGATATCCTTTGTAAGGTTCATTATATCCATTTCGCACTCATCCTCCATCCAATTTGGTGATTCCAGCAATAATGAGATATCCATTTCCTGTACTTCTCTTGGTGTTGCCAGTGCTAGCAACCCTGAGTTAACCAAGTTCAAACAGAATGCTGAAATTTGCTCTTGGTCTTTATGGATAATTCTAACGGGTTCTGGAATGTTTTGCATGCAGTTTTGAACCCCACTAGCGCCAGCAACAGCGGCTGATTCATTCCCGATTGGTGTGCCAGAATCGTTTACTGAATTGCTCACCGATCCAACTGCCGTATCAATCGTATTGGATGTCGGTTTTTTCTTACCAAATACTGCACGAATGAAAATATCTTGAACGTTTTCGTTCCGGACAAGATAGTTCCATAAACGCCGAGCAGGTGCGGCGGAAGAAAGACATGGAGAAAACGGAGTGTTCGATTTCTCCAGTAACGAGCGATATTTCAAGATTGCGGGACCTTTTGCCTCGGATTCAACGAAACAACCTATGAATTGAATTGCAAGTTCATCAAATTTCAATTAAAAATTCCGTTATTAAATTTAATACCTGGAATGTAATCAACAGAAGCGGGTCCTCGATTTTCCAACTCTTCTTTTAACAATTCTTGCCATGATGATAGGGACCTTAGAACAGCATGAATCAAAGGGCTACATACTGGCAGTTCTGAAAATGATTCAGTTTATAAGACAAGACCAGCATTCTATGAAATTCATTTACCTTGCATTTCAATTCCTGCTATGTTGATGAATGTTTGCAACTGGTGCTGAGAAACCCGGATAAGTGCCAAGCGAAGAATGCACCACGAATAGGAGTTGGGATTGGAGTGCTCAGTATTTTCACGACGATGCTTTCGAGCAGCAGCAGAAGCCTGGTGCGCTTTCGGATCGTTATTCAACGGATCGTTGAACACGTCTTCGTCATCTTCATCATCATCCAAATCAGACACTGCCGAGTCCGCTGAATCATAATCGTCTTCGTCGGGATCTCCTGTATAGTTAATTTATATTTTACATTTTGTTTCAATCTAACCGTTTATGTTTTGTAACTAACAGAAACAAATAACACACTTACCCTTTGGTACTGGTTTAGTAAGGAAATAGGATACCATCGACATCTCAGGCGGAACGAACTGCTCGCGATAAGTTGGTTTATCCTCCTTCATGTTCGCTGGACCTTGTGGTCCAGCGAAATGTCCAAGTAACTTCATATTTAGTTTCACTCGCTGTTTTGTTAGTGAAGTAACCGCACCCCAGACGCTTCCATCAGCCATTGGACTATCAAGATTTTCCTGTTGAACCTGCGCTTGCACTACCTGTTGTGCCGCCTGTACATGTGACGTTGCTTTACGGAGAAGCTTTTTTACACCTCCGCCGTACAGCGTGGACCATGTGTAATCAGTAAAGTTTTGACCGGCAAGCCGAAATAGTATGTGACAGTCGCAGGTCGTTAGTGCGTATACAAACAGTGCCATATAGGTAGCAGCAAATGATTCGCACAGTAAAACATTCAATCGTGGCGTGTCGTCATCTTTTTCACGGGCTAGAAGCGCCCGAAGATTGGTTACACCTGGCCATTTTGAGGGAGGAGTACTTACAGCGAGTGGTTCGTCAGTCGAATACTTTCTACGCCTTTGATGCGCTGTAGCATTAGCCATCAAGTGGGTACTCTGACAACTAGCGTTAAGTTTTGCTATGGTTTCCATTCCTGGACTGTGGCACCCCTCCGTTACGGTTAATTGTTTAACGCTGAAGGTATCTGAATCACACAAAGACTGATAAATACAAGCAGATAAGGCCACACCTAAGTCCCTAAGCACAAAAATTTCATTCGGAAATCCCGTCCGCAGAGCGTGTGGTGGACTGCGCATATCAACTATGGTTTGCAGCATGTCATGCGTATGGGACTGCAAATAACGCAACGGATCAGCTATCACTGTTTTATTTCCGGCCACGCAGGCACTTAAAAGTGGAAGGGTTGTCGGGAACGGCAACGGACTGAGTAGTTGTTGTTGTGTTTTTTCTTGTTGCAGTTCTTGTAGCAGTAGAACAAGTTCCATACGGACTGATGCTAATCCTCCTCCACTTGCACCATGTAGCGAGCAATAGCTAAGTAAAGTTCTCAATAGTGTCTCATTGGCTTTAAGCCAACGTTTCCTTCTAGCAGCTCGCTGCACTTTAGCTTCAAAATCTTGCTTCTCCTGTATAAGAATCTCATGAAGGGTCGGTTTATCATGCGGAAACTTATTTGAAAGCACTGGTGTATCTTTATCTATTGCATCAACATTATTATTGTCCTCAATCGCAGTATTATCCGAATCTCCACTGCTATAATTGCAAAGCTGTTTCAGCGCTTCAACTTCGCGTTCTAACCAGACGTACAGCTGGTATCGCAATTGACCACCATCAACTTCAAATCCAGTAGCTAAAGTGGATAGCTCTTCCATCAAAATTTTTAAGCATGCAATAAACTTAAGTTGCTGTGCCATTATATCCAATGTGCCTTTCGAATCAACTTCGTCTTGTATTTCACTTTCACTTCTTTCCTGAACGGAATTTTTTATTTGAATACCTTCATCACTGTCCTCATCTTCATTGTCTTGTTTATCGTCATCATCCCACTCAATTTTAAACTCGTCTGGTCCATTTGAAAGTTGCGATGTTACTGGTGCACCCCAATCAAACCCGCCTGAACCTGCTGTACTCCAATCAACTGCAGTTGACGAAGCTGGAGCACCCCAATCAATTGAACTAGTTCGTTCCTTACCAGAATCATTCTGGCTACCTCTGCTCCAGTCTAGAATGCCAGTGGCAATTGAATTACACTGATCTTTAGCATCGTTAGGGCTTTGTAACTGACTAGTGGAATCCTGATCAATTACCTTTGACGGTAATTTGCTGAGAACATCCAAAGCCAATGCCGGACATCCCGCTTTGAAGTGTGCATGGGCCGTAGTGAAATATAACTGACGTTCTAATGGAGTTATAGAATCCTCTAGCTGGATCTGTTTGTCCGTTGCTAGACTAGGTTTAGTAACCGATGCAGCTTCTGCTCCATAACTGAAACCAGCTAAAACTACTTGTGTACGTTTTTTATCCTGAGCTGAAGAAGCAATGTGCTGACGAATAAGCAACGGATGAGTCCTTAGATAAACATAAAAATTGAACACGTTTGGGTTGGTAGAGTGAGACCCTTCTCCATGAAAAGTCGAATTGTCTTCATCAAACTGAGGATGCATACTACCGATATTACTGTTCAGCAAAGTACTTAGGCTGCCGGAATAATCCTTTAGAATCCAAAGAGACATTGAGCGCAGAAAAGGATCGGGGTGCGCACGGCTGAGATCTTGATTATCGCCATTTTTGTCACAGCCCAAGACTTCCTCGTATAGCAGCCTTTTGAAACTTGGAGGGGTTGGATCATGTTCTCCTTCGTACAATCGAGTTATGACTAACGCTAATTGAAGATCTTGAAGTTTTGTAAGGCAAACCTCCAGAGCATCATTCAACGAGCTAGCTAGCAGAAAGAAAGCGACAGCGTGTTCGAAACGCTGCTTTCCTAACAGCGCAAAAGCATTCTTTAGAGCTGCTTTTCTCCATCGGTCTTCGGAGAAATTATTCGCAAAAAATTGAGTCATTTTCTCATCCTTTTGGGATCTAAATAAACCCCAAACAACTGACTTCTTTTTCATGGCCATATAATATAATGCTGCATCCAGTGGATCTTGATTTGCTTGGAATGAAGCCTTTGCCAACCGCTCAATACACTGCCTCAACAAGCTATTGTTTCTCAGCCACCAACCAACACCAAGTTCTTTAAGCACATGCCATTTTGGTTGACCTTTAGCGTAAGACGGAATCAAATTTAACAGTTCCTCTTCGCTCTCTGAATGGAAAGCCCATACAATATTTGCTGTACCGACTCCTTGTCTTTGAAACGATTGCCTCTGAATGATTGGTAAACAACGGAGCAAGTAATTATAATGTTTCATTGCAAGCAAAAATCTCAACCCGCAATCGTCCAAAGAGTCAGCAGAAACGTTTTCAGTACTTGGAACACCAGTTAAATTTTCCTTGGCGATTGCTGTTTTGGCTGCATCAATAGCAAATCGTTCAGCAAAATCGGTGTTGCAGGTAGAAACGGTATCAGCTAAAGCCAGCAAATGCATCTGATCCAGCGATGAAAGACCTGGAAGATGAGTATGGGTCAAAAGACGTGACAGTAACTGGCCCTGCCTGGGACCAAAATGCGACAGATAGTGTTTTTCAGGCAAAGATGACCGTCGATCAGTGTGTCGGCTTATATCTGGTTCTTCTTCCAACAATTCGTCTAAAGATTCATCGACGACATTGCTCTCGAAGAGCTCATTATAGTCCTGCAATTAAAATTTACTTTAAAAATGATTTGAAGCCCAATTACAACAATCATTCATTACCTTTACTTCTTCGCTCTGCTGAGCAGTTATTCCGACCGTCTCTTTATCAGCAGCCAGTAATGTCCATAGCGGTAACGGCGGAATCGAAGTTATTTCGGCATAATCCAAAGTCAGTTCCTCTGGAATCTAAATGCAATATACTATGTAAAATCAGTGCAGTCTACATATCTACATTAACCTATGCAATTAACTGTATACAAAACAAAACAACGTATTTACAAAAATTAAAAAAAAGCGAATTAGCTTATTATTCTATGCCCTCTGTCTAAAGGAGAATAACTCTCTCCCGATTTGTATACCTATGAAGGGTGTTATGATCAAAATTTAGACGCCTTAAGCCTGACGCATTTCTTTTAGGCGAGCATCTAAAAAACTATGCCTCTACTTTGATTTTGACATTTTAGTTAATAAAATAGCTTTCAAGCCAAATTTTGTTCGCGCACTGCGAAAATCCGGACACCTAGCACGACAGGTTAGCGAAATTGTTAAAAGAAGCCAGCTTATTGAGCAGGAGTTATATATCACAGCCGGAGGGGGGAAGGTGGCAGACGTTTTCAAGCATATGAAAGTATCTTAATCAATTTACACACATTTTTATTTGACCAAATTTTGATCGTAACGCCCTTTATAAAGCTACAGTTGTATTTTTCATCTGCAATAGTGAAATTCAAAGTTTCTTTTCCCAGAGCGCAAATAGAAAGGGATTCAAAGGGAGATGCTAAAACATATATTCACCGTACATCAAAAATAAAACATTTATGACGATACAATATTCCCGAGATCTCATTTTCCAGGCAAAAATCACTACACATCATAATGGACAATAAATTAAAAAAAATTAACCGTAAATTCATTTATATGTATATTATTTACTATAAATCATGAAAAGAGATTTGTTATTTTTATTCGAAGGAGATCAGACCAGTTTTCTCCAAGGAACTATGTATATGCTGCCGGTGGAAGTAAAACTGTCCCATGTTACATTTTGTTATTTTCGATATTTTGTTGTCTTCGAAAAATTTATTCTTATTTTTAACGGGAAATTAGCAGTCATTAACTTTTCCTCGGAGAGCCCAATTTCAGAAGCAGTTTTTTAGCCCAAAAACGGGGTTTTGTTTACAGAAATGCGTTCACTGCATTATTCTTGCCAATCTGAACACAGCGAATATATGTTCATGAACAATATTTTTGTTTCAAACAAAATAACTGCTTTTGAAATTTGCAAAATTAATGACGACTAATTTCACCTTAAAATACGAAATGAAAACATGGCATACTAGAAAAACTCGAAAAAATTTGAAAACAATTTGTCCCGCTGAAAAAATACACGCATATTTGTTTTACTGCATATATCATTTTTTATAAAATAGTTTCAATCTGTATACAAAATTGGTTGATAAATGGTTGGATAATGCGTAAAACAGACCCCATAGTGGTCCTTAGCCTCGTATCCAGCAACTCCTATTCCTACCTGCACGTGGTACCAGCCGGAATATGAGCAACTTTAGAAGAGATCGGGTAACCAACCCTGGTGGTAGCTAAGGCCGTATACCAACAGAAAAGGAGGCACAGGCATCACGAGACTCGGCAGCGTAAGCCCTAGTACGGGTACTTATCTAAAAACAGAACACTAAAAAGTCAAGAAAATTCTACTCGGACCAATAACCATTCGGTATGGACAAACGCAACGAACTAACGACATGGAATGGAGACTTGATACCTGGAATGGCAGATCGCTAAATTTCGTGGTGGCGACAGGGTTCAGCTTCCCGAGGCTTGGTGATCAGAAGCACCTGACCAACGGACCTCGAACCAAATCGACCATATTCTCATCGAGGGCGGTTTTTCTCGAACATCACCAACATATGCTTCCTACGGAGTGCGGATATCGACTCGGGCCATTACCTAGTAGCAGTACAATGGCGCTCAAAACTATCGACGGTTTATACCTTGCTACAAATCCACCCTCCTCGGTTTAACATTCGGCAATTAAACAACCCGCCAGTTGCCTACGTGGGCGTGCTGGATGAAGCTTTGTCGTCCTCTATGTAGCCAGATGCTTCAACTTTCGAAAACGGATGGAGTATTATACGCTCGGCCGTCAACAAAGCCGCAACCGTGGTGCTAGGAATGGAAACCTCGAGTGCACGAAATGATTGGTTTGACGGGGAATGCCAACAAGCGATAGAGAGGAAAAGAGCTTGGAAATACTATCTAGGCATATACACGAGAGAGAAGTATCGACGAGCGCGGAATGAGTTGACCACGATCGTGAGGATAAAAAAGCGTCAGAATGAGGACAGAGATCGTGAGGAGCTGGAACAACTATTCCGAGCTAATGACACGCGCAAGTTTTACAAGAAGATGAACCAAACTCGTAAGGGCTACACACCTAAATCTGACATTTGAGGGACCCTGTAATCACAAACGAGTGCAAGGTGATCGACAGGTGGAAGCAGTGCATGATGAGCATATCAACGGCGATATAACAGAAGGAGACACAACGGAAGTTAACCTTGGAATGCCTACAAACGATAACATTGTGCCGGTTCCGATCTTGAAGAGATCCGGCGAGAAATCCGTTAGCTGAAGAACAATAGAGCCGCTGGAAATGACCAACTCCCGGCGAAATTAAAAAAATGACTAAGCACCGCTAGCAACAATACTTCATTGGGTAATTTCGAAAATTTGGGGGGAGAAGAAACTACTGGAGTGGATTGAAGGTGTGCTCTGTCCCATCTACAAAAAGGGCGACAGGCTCGATTGCTGTAATTAACGCGGCATCACGTTGGTCAACGCCACCTACAAGATGTTCTCCCAGATTTTGTTGCGTCGTCTATCCCCAATAGCAAGAGAATTCGTAGAACAGTATCAGGCGGGCTTTATGGAGGCCCGTGCTGCTACGGAGCAAATTGTTACTTTCCGACATGTCCTCCAGAAATGTTGAGAGTGCAACATGCCCACGCATCATATTCTCATGGATTTCAGAGCAGCATTCGATACAGTTGCGCGAACAGCTATGGCAGCTAATGCACGAGTACGGTTTTACGGACAAATTGACGTGGCTGATCAAAGCCACCCTAGAGCGAGTGATGTGCTACGTGCGCGTTTCTAGGGCACTCTCGAGTCCTTTCGAATCACGGAGAGGGCTGCGGCAAGGGGATGGACTGTCCTGTATTTTATTCAATATCGCTATTGAAGGTGTGATCCGTCGACCGGGCTCCAGGGAAAACAATGTTTGCCTCCTACGGACAGTGACTATCGACCGACGGCGAAGAACTGGAAGTGGTTGACGAGTTCGTATATTTGGGATCTCTGGTCACCACCGACAATAATATGAGTAAGGAGATTTAACACCGCATTCAAGCTGTAAATCCTAGGAGCGTACGCTACCGCACAAAGCTGACGATGTACAAAACGCTAATCAGACCGGTAGTCCTCTACGGACTTGAGACAGTAACTTTGCTTACGAAAGACGGTTGCGGACTATTTTTGGCGGAGTGCAAACGGAAAGCGGAGAGTGGCGGAGGCGTATGAATCACGAGCTACGAGGCACTGCTTGTAGAGATTCCCAACGTACACCTGGCGAAAGTCACTATGCACGACTATGCAGTGAAACCGGGACACCGGGATGACTATGTAATGAAATCCGTTTTCTTCAAGAATCCCACCGGTACCAGGAATAAAGGGACCAGGTGCTAGAAGGCTCGACTAGGTTGAAACCGACTTACGTGCGTCGAGACGCGCAATGAATTAACGACGAGTAGCCCAGGGACGAGTACAATGGAGAGGAATTCTTGATATGGCGAGAGCCACCCCGGCTCTCGACTGACAGGAATGAATGAATGAATGTACACAAAATCGATGCAAGTTTTTCAACATTTTCTCAAAGAGGGACAAATAATGACATTAAAACTAAATAATTTCAAAAATCAATATTTCAACTTTGAGTGCGATTGTCTCTTTTTCGTGTTTTCTAGCATGGGACAGATATGCTTCATGAGTATTTAGTGATCTTTCTAAAAATGACCCATAAATTACATTTTTATATAGGGGCGAACCAGGCGAATCAAAATACAAAAGAGTTGTTACATTTTTATAAGTTTTGTCAAGTTGAGTTATATTTTGAAATAAGTAGCGGAAAATAATCTGTTTTGAATATTAGTTCAGATCAGTTTTTAATAGTGATAATAGCTGTAAACGTGTAAACGTAAAGAGATACCAAGCTGTCTGGAAAATGATTATCGGGAGTTAATATGTAAGAATTTAGTACTATTACAACATACATATCTTTTATACTATGTCAAACGCATTTAACGTGATCTATTGTTAATTACTATTCTATGACAAAATAAACAAAATATTATACGATTGTATACTATTCCTCAGAAACACATTGTCCAGAATGTACCATCTTCTAGAAGGTACCATTCCCCAAAGACCGCTTCCCAGAATGTACCATTCCCTGTAACAAGAACCATTGACTGAAGTTTTTGGAGCGTCTTAGTAGAATACGAAATCTAAAAATAAAAAATAAGAAAACTTATCCAATTTAATTCTACTATGTGTATTTTATTCACGACAGATACGTATTTCGCCTACGACTTGCAGGCTTCCTCAGTGTCTGTTTTCGAACAGACAGTCTGTGAACAGTCTGTGTTCGAAAACAGACACTGAGGAAACCTGCAAGTCGTAGGCGAAATACGTATCTGTCGTGAATAAAATACACATAGTAGAATTAAATTGGATAAGTTTTCTTATTTTTTATTTTTAGGTTAAACAAGAACCATTCCCAGAAATAAATTATATTAGGGTAACTAACCTATTTTGGACCTCATCAGCAGCTGTACATAATTTGGACACTTCCATTTGATTTTGCCATAAGTGTCCAAATTATGTAAAGCTGCTGATGGGGTCCAAAATACATTGGTTACCCTATTACCTCTGGTAAAAAAAGGAAACTCACATTCATATACTGCCCGTAAATGAAAAATAATAGGCCATGTTTTTCTAAATTGAGATAATAATATCACATGACTGTGTTCCAAGCTGAAATTCAAGCAAATTTGAAGTGTTCTACAGTATGCTTACGCAGGAACTATAGACATGCAAATATATGCATCATGTTCAAGCAGCTCTAAATACTTTAAAGTTCCCAGCCACCCTACATATTAAGAAAGCTGTAAATACCTGCTAACATTAGAAAATCGGGTGTATCGATCATACCTTCTAACATAGATGAAGCAGTGCTCCTCGTGTAATATTTTTATAAAAGCCTTACGGCTCCTCTAAGCTACCACAAACGAGCCAAATCAAATAAATGAGATTATAAAAAATACTTTAAAGTTGGCGACACGCCTGGAAATGTATTCAATCACTTCACAAACTGTCTTGTGGTAATCAAGTCAACTTAGTCCAAGGTCACTGTGGAATTGATGGAAATGAAAGAGTTAATGCGCTTGCAAGACTCGGATCATCTCATCAATTTGTAGGACCTGAGCCCTACCGTGACTTATCTGCTTCTGCGTTAAAACTAGTGTTGAAAGCATAGGAATGTACGAAAGTGGAATCAAATTGAAATAACTTTCATTGCTAGGTAATCGAAACGATTTATCTTCCCAAACATTTCTATGCCTCGCAAAATTCTGGAGCTTTTAAAGAAAAATTTAAGCAGACATTGTGCGAGCCGCTATCATCTGACTTCAAGATGATGTAAGGTATGTCGCTTCTATGGCATAGAAGAAAAAAAGACATTTGGTCAACTCCCAGCACAGTAGTGCATTTCATCAAATCAAAATAGTTTCTCGGGAATAGTACGTTCTCGGTAGTGGAAAGTGGAAGTAGGTTGGAATAATATCTTTTGAGTTTCTGGAGAATGATTTTCGATGAAACGGTGTAAAACATTACTGTACAAATGATGATGCTCGTGTTCATTAGTTCTTTGAATACAACCATAAAGCCAACCATACATATACATAAGATTGCTAGAAAGATGATTGCCATAATGTAGGATTGCCGCAATAGACGTAACCAATAATATCTGATAGCTAAAATGAATGTTATTCTTGGACAGAATATGACACGTTGTACCGAAAAACACAGCTAAAATTTAAGTAGGTACGGGAGGGTATTTTCAGCAGGTTTCTAAATTCAGCCTATTTGCCTTTTCTTTCGCCAATAAATATACTTTGCCAACATACAATTTTAATATGTTATTACTATTCTTATTCTCTCAAGACTATAAATAATCTACTATTTTTTATTCAAAGAACGTCAAAACCACCTGCTCTTCCACTAGAACTAGGTCATAGGTCGAAAAACAGATGCCATCGCTTATTAGGCTGAAAATACTTTCCCGTTATTCTTGGAAACACTTCGTTACCATAATAAATTTTGAAAAGGAATCACCAAAACAAAAGGAAGAAGAATAAGAAGCCACGAGTCACGTGACGTCCTATCCTAGAATATTTTATCCCTAACGTATTTCGACAAACGTGTGAAAAGGACCAGTCACCCAAATGCAAACAAACCGAGTAAGAGTTATTTTTTGCGGGGGAACCACGGGAAACGAGCTCTCACCCGGTGAAATTGGTAATTTTGGCCGCTACTTCTTATGTACGGTTGTTTAAAAATTACCTTCAGAACAAATAGTTTATGACAGGGCGAATCATATCACATACAACGATATATTTTAACAGTAGTTGGGATTGGGAGCTTGCTGTTTACATTGCATTGGGAGCAATAAAAACAACAAATTCCAAACATTCGTTTAGTATTCGTATCGCTTTATTATTTTCTCTGACCATTGCAAACTGCTTCATCTCGCTAAATTAACAGTGACAGTAGCAGTTGATACGACATGGCTGTTTAATTTGCATACTCCCTTTCAGATCTAACATAAGGAAGCTTAAAAGTTTTGGAATATTTTATGAGGTGATCAACAATCGAACAATGACACTCATGGGTAGTAGAATAGTACTTATAAATGAGAGGCTATCGTCTATTATTGCAATTGTCCATGGCAATCTTCCATGTAAAAACGTATTTATAGTGGTAAGTGGTATCATCGATTTAAGGAAATTATATAAGCCATGAAGCAAAAAGTTACATAGTGGAAAAAGAATAGATTACAATTTAAAAAGAAAAATGAATGTAGATTGAAATAGGCAAAAATAAGATTAATCCGCACCTGTGTCGTCGATCCTCTCGGTTCAAGAGGACTAACAGTGCCTGCCGGACAGCTAACAGAAAGTGTGCGAGATCTAGACCAACCACGCTGTAAACACGTAACCAAAAAAGAGTAGATAGTACACGAAGTGATGAAGTGATAATGATAAATTATGATTTTTTCATATACGGAGTTATAATCTCATCGAATCATTGCAACATAAAACGTGTGCAAATTTCTGTGGATGGAAATGATCAGTTGTTTTCCTGATGGCATGTTGAATTTATTAGAAGCATCGAATTTTATTTGTAATACAGAATTGATTGATATCAAACATAATCATATGATAATGCATTGAAAAAATAAAACTATCAAAAATCGCTTTTATCTGCTTGCGATGAGCAAGGCTTCAATATAAAAAGAAAATAAGAGGATATAGAATAAAACTATGAACTCATTGCATATTCGTAATGAAAAGGGTTAAAATGCGCGATATGAATGAGCTGCCAAATCGATTAGAACAGAATGGTAACTTGAATAAGATAAAGTCCAACATGTGCACAACAGGAAAAAAACAGGAAAAAGGTGATGTATATTAAACCACACACGTTTGGCTATGTGTAAGTCTCTAGAGCAAACTCACTGCTACTATATTATCAGATGAGATATGTAGGATCATAATATACCTGTCTGTTGAGACTCTCTTCATCGCAGCCACCACCACGCACGCTGTACGAACCACTGATGCAACGCACCAGATGTGCCAAAATCGCCTTTACCCAGCGTATCTTACCCGAGTTGAGCAATTCCATCAATTGTTTCGGATGGTATTGTGGCAAAACAGGGCACGCGATACGAGATGCCTCGAAAAGTCCATAGTCGGTCATATAATCGTGAATTGGTTGTTGTTGGTCGTTCGCACCGCTGACTATTTGACCGGTACTGTGTGATCCTGATTTTCTCTTTTTGCCATCGTTTGACAACATTTGCAGATTGATGGAACTAACTCGTGATAGAACCGGCATCGATGAGACATTTGCCAGACGCCTTTGGGTATTTTCATGAGCAAGCGAGCGCAGATCTTCATCCTTCAGATAACGATTGTCATAAAGATCCTCTATGTCCATGTGATTGATTGCGTTTAATTGTGGTTTCCACTGCGAGTATACATGCATTTCTGAATCCATACCGGCTACAAAAATACCATCGCGAACCCAGGAAATCTGCATAGGCAACGGAGGCAAACTGTCCGCTGTGCGTAGCTCGATCTGGCGTAGCTTCATCCATCTTATTTCGTCATTGAAATGCGGTTGCGCTAATGAACTCGCTTTGCGTAACAAAGGACGATTTGTTGATTGTGATTCTTTCATTGCTTTCATGTTAGATTGAGCTAAATCACTAGAAACGGGAGTAAAAAGCATAATTTTGCTGCCAACTGCGACCGTCAAAATGTGTGATCCATCCTCCTGAGAGACCCAGTCGAGCTGAACTAAATGTTTTTGAGTTAACGGACAAGTATTACCATGTTCTGTAATACTTTTTCTTAACGATTGAAGAGTGCTGAAGCTCGGAACTGCAAGAAGACTAGAACCAGATTTGGCATGGCCCTCAGGAGTAACATCGCCATTACGTGTAGAACGATTATCGTCATGAGATAATGTCTGTAACATTTGATTTAGCCTCTGTTTTTTCTGTAGTGTTCTGTTGTCATACAAGTAGCTTAAATCCAGGTGCGGATCTACTTGTATTCTAGGTAAATGAATATTCTTCAGATGTATTGTATCTTCAAGAACCCATTCACTACCGCCAGTACTTTCGCACTCATAAATGGCTACGCACAGATTCACATAGCGCGTCTCAGGATCACTGCTTTTCGTTGGTCTGGTAAAAGATTTTCCATATTTATAAGCACACGCTATTCTCCCTGAGTAAGCAGCGCTGATGTGCAGTAATTGTCCATTTACATCGATATTTGACTCTTGATCTTTCCGTATCATTTCCCATTCGCACCACTCGTAGTTCAGACGGTTTTTCTCATTTTCTCTTTTTTCTTTCAAAACTTTGCACTTCCAAAAACGAACGGTAGAATCTGAACAAGCGGTCACAATTATGTATGGGGCAAAACAAGCTGGGTAAATCGATGATGAGCTGAGATGACCTGCCGCTGGAGCAGCATGAATAACATCGACGCCGTCCGGCAGAGGCAACTCCTGGGTACAAACTTTCGTTGTTGAAATATTCACATGTGGGCTATGATCAACCGGTATTTTTATATCGTCCGGCATTTGTATACCTGCCATCGAAGCTCTGTGGATTAATTCTGGATCGTCCAAATCTTGCACAATATTACTATCCGGAACATACATCATGCTGCTACTCATCTCATCAGGAACAGCAGGTTGGGAAGCAATGACAATTCGCCACATGTGGACCGTAGTTCCGTTTTGTGTGCGCTCCAGTACAACCAAATAAAATGGCTCTTCAAACTGTGCATTTCTCTGTAGATCAACCATAGCACCCATCTGTCCATCCATTAAACCAGAATGTTTATTATCATGCCCAACAATGATTGGTTCCTCTGACCGTTCACCGGTAATCAGTTGCTCTTGAAAAACATGCAACAGTTGGGTGTTTTGCCAGTCGTGAGATGCATCGTCAATCGCATCCAGCTGAATTATGCATCCTGGGCGAGCTGTTGATTGTTGCGACACGATCTTTATTTTATCATGCAAGGCCGAATGATCTGGGGCTTGATCCAGTGATGATTCCGTCGAAAGGGACACCATTGAATCCAATCGTCGAAAACGTCGTTCTGAAGTAGATATCTCTGCCAGCAAAGTTCTGGCATCAATAACTGCTTGATATACACGAAGACTTTCACCATCACTAGCAACGAAACAGGCAGATGGAGAGTTGCTCAAATTTCCCAATGTTGTACTGGGTAGCAATGTAGGTATCCAAGCTACGTTGCTGAAGGCTGAAATTTCTGGAGAGTTGATTCGCGCTAATTCACTCACACCTCCAGATTGGGACAGTGGACCAACTGCATCGACACGCCAAAGAATTAACTCCGAGCAGAAGCCAGACGGTGTGCAGACATCTTTTGGGCGATGCAACTTTTGATCCGAACCGTTTACGGTGCGTTTACCGGGATATCCAATGGGTGTATTGGGGATGTCTGGTATATTGTGATGTGATGTTGTCAGTAGCAACGGCAATACTGGATGGCATGTTATGTCGTTCACACGAAACCGATGACCGGAAGCGCGCGAAGCGTGCCCAATACTTAGAACTTGCGAAAATTTACTTTTATCGGCAAATGTCAGCTGCCACAGATTCAATGTACCATTTGAATGCTTTGTAACCATAGATATCGTTGGAGACGGTGGAGCGGTGAGAATGTCAGTTTGCTCACCTACATGTTCATTTCCTATAGATTCAGTACCGATTTTATTAGCTGCATTATGCTGTGTTTCATTGGCATCTGCTTCATTGTCTTCTTCATTTATCTCATTTTCTTCTTGAACACTTGGAAGGGAAGTCACAATGTCACTACCAACATCTGGCGGATTACTTGCTGTGCTATTAGTCGGTTTAGGTCCACGTACAATCATATCGCGAAAACCAAGGTTTCCACTAGTGTTATAAAGAGCAACGGTAGTCGACATGGACATTGCATCGCCCAACGGAAACGCTGATGGAATCCTGGTAGAAAACGACACTTGTGCTTGTCGAAATGAGCCGGGATGGTATTCATCTAACCATTCAACAACCCATATCAGATAACTTCCATCGATCGGATGAATAGAATAGAGTAAATCTGGATTATGATGCCAGTCTCGCAAAAGACAGTCGATTTTCATATCCAGTGAATCGGTAACGTGAATGTTACTATCGTTAACAAGCGAGTTGATTGACGTTGTGTTTGATAACGAATGTTGATTGGGAAGTCCTGCATGCGAAGCTCCACCTACAGAATGTGAGCGATTAGCTGAGTAAGGTGGATGCTCATCGCTATTGCTTTCTTCTTGCGATAATGTGGTTTTTATTTTCGCCCGTCGTTTATTTTCATCAATAACTTGTTCATCTTCATGTAATCCCTCTGAATGGCCTTCGCTGTTTGGTCCAGATATTAAATCTTCTTTTTCAATCACTTTCCTCGTCATTTCTTGTAAAATTGCTTCTGCCTGCAGTGAGAAATGCATCTCCTTGTTGTTAAGCCAGTGTAAAATAAAGTTGGGCTGCGTGGAAGGATCGTTAGTTTGCATTGACGGCACCAACGGAATATCGGTTTCTGCATTTATAGACGCAGCTAGGTGAAAATGTAATCCTGGCGTCATACCAGTTCCATGATACCCATAGGAATGGAAGTCGTGTACACTATATGTTGACGGCAACGTTGGTATTGGAGCATTTCCAAAGCCGGCACTTGCACCCGGCCCACCGAATCCTGCTCCCATTCCATTGAAACCAGTAGTACCGTTGTGCTTAGCATGACGTCTTATATGAAAGCATGTTTTCATGTGCTTTAATCGCTGCATAAAACGATGTTTGTGTCTGTGGGTTCTAAACTTTGGATTCTGCGAGGCTAACGGATCGAATTGATTCATATTGACAAGCCCATCATCCGGCAAAACAGTTTCTACCCATACTCGGCATATGTTGTCCAAGCAGGAAGTTACCAACATATTCGATACGGATCCCTTTGGCATATATTTACTTGTTTTCCGCCAGGAAAGATGTGTTACGGCTCGAGGATGGGCAACATAGACAAAACCATAGCTGGCTTCCGGAATTCCATTAAAACTTTGTGACTGGTTTTGGTCGAAACTTTTGTTCGGGAACAAAACTGTAAAGATGCATTACGTTAGTTCACCGCTGCACTATTATTGTCATTGTTGTTACATCATTTGGAAGGCATATTATCAAATTGATTATTTTATGCCCGGCAAATGAGTCTAATCTGAACTTTAATTATACTTACTGTGCTTATTCTCGTACCACACCTTCACCAAGCGATCGCTTTTTCCGGATGTAGCAAAAAGCGTTCCGTCAGGGCTGAATGCCATATGATGGACAGGTGATGCAGTGTGACATTTCCAAACACAGTCCCATGATGCGTCAGAATCCTCGTCATTTGTTGGAGTTTTGGGGTCACGATCCCCACCGATTTCGAACTTGACAGCTTAAAAATAAGACATTGATAGAAAAGTGGATTAATTATATATTTATGCAGATTAAAACGTACTAGCAGGTTCATCGTCATCTTGGTTTGATAGACGCTCATGCCACAATTGTAGAACTGTTCCGCCAGTTAGTAAGCGTGTTCCCTCTAGGTTCCAAGACAATGAACTGATATTTGAAGTAGCCTGTAAGCTACCGGTTTGAACCCACCTGAAAAATAAACCAATGCTTAAAGAATCCATACAATTAGGAAATCTATAGTTAAAAATACTTGTACTCCAGTCCATGCGTAGAAGATCGGTCATTATGGATCAATGGTGTGGGCTCGAAAATACATACTTTATCCTCGTATGCTGCAGCTATCTTGCCCGTATCAGTACTGCAGTCAAGTGCGGAAATTCTAATGTAATTATGAACAGCTCCTGGTATGATCTGAACGCGTTCGAAATTACTAGCCAATATAACGATGTTGCATCCCGCAGCATAAGCCTGTTTGAATTATTTGAAATAATCCGTTATAAACTTGTATAGATAATGAAAAATGTTGGGACAAGTTTGAGCAGGTAGGTACTTGTTTCTCCATTAGATGCAATTTTTGAATGTTTGGAAGTCTGTGGAAAGCAGCAGAGAACAAGTTTGGTTTTGCTCCTAGCGAAATATACCTATATATTGTCTTTCGTAAAAAGATTCGTAAGAATTCTATCTTTCAAATGCTTTAAAAAAATTTAAAATTGGCTAATCCGATCAAAAGCTATGACCAAAAAACAAAACGTGTTTCACAACCGGGAGCATTCCCTAACTTTTCCCTATAGGACTTTCTCAAGTAACTTTCCTCCTAGAGAGGAGTGGTTGTCAGGCTACATAGTCGGTGTTAAGTCAGACCAGATCAAGTCGCAAAATGAGTTATTGATAGCAGGCAGACGATCAAGAACTTCTTAAACTACATTTTACTTTAATCAGATTACATAAATGTTACAAAAAGCCAGATATATGAAATGATTCCGAACGGTTAATAACTTTAAACAACACAGAGTAGCAAACTTTGACTTTGTTTTTCTCGAAATTAGATTTCTGTTACTCAAACTGTTTTGTTACTCAGTTTGAGCTTCAGAAAGAACTGATAGAGAAGATATTCGGTTCTGAGAGCCAAGCCGCTCTGAAGTCACTTTATGGGACTAATACTAAATCCAAAATAGTCATCAATAGTCAATAGTAAGATGCTATGGAGAGGTATAGGAAAAATGTATTTTTTATCAAAATTAAGTAGAAGTCATGAAAATCAAGTATAACAGAGTAACCACAAATAAAATATGATTAGTGATTGTTTTTCAGGTAGGTAAACATAGATAAGTGAGAAATTTTGATTTTACTACCACTAAAAAAGCGCCAACTCTTGAAAAGCTACGGTTCGTGTGGAGTCCTATTGCTGTTTTAATATCACCTAAGGCGACATCCATTAAGTCACGCACATTTCGACCAAAATCAACCCCCCTCCCCCTATGTCACATTTTGTCACACCTTTATGACCAGGGGATCATCACGTCACATTACGTCAATCCCCCCCTCTTCACAACAAAAGAGTTAAAAATACATTCTAACCTTTTGCCTTTCTACTATCTATACCTATAAAGAAGGATTTCTGTCTGTCTGTCCGTATGTTCCTTATAGAATCGAAAACTACTGAACCAATCGGCATGAAAATATGCATGTAGAGGTTTTTTGGGGCCAGAAAAGGTTTTAGTGATGGTTAGAAACCCCTCCCCCCACTAAGAGGGGGGGCTCCCATACAAATGAAACACAAATTTCTGCATAACTCGACAACTAATCAAGCAAATAGAACCAAATTTGGCAAGTGGGTGTTTTCGGTGACAAGAATTTATTCTATGGTAAATTGAGACCCCTCCCCTCTTTATAAGGGGAATTATAACTCCTCTCCTCTTTAAAAGGGGGGGGCTTCCATACAAATTTCCTCATAACTCGAGAATTAATCAAGCAAATGGAACCAAATTTGGCATGTGAAGGTTTTCGAGGGCAAGAATATTTTCTATAGTAAATTAGGACCACTCCCCACTTTAAGAGGGGGGGCTCCTGTACCAAAGAAACACAATTTTCCTCATAACTCGAGAAGTAATTAAACAAATGGAACCAAATTTGGCATGTGGGTGTTTTTGGAGACAAAAATTTTTTCTATGATGAATTGGAACCCCTCCCCGTTTTAGGAGGGGGGGACCCTATACACATGAAATACAAATTTCCTCATAACTGAAGAACTAATCAAGCAAATGGAACAAAATTTGGCATGTGAAAGTTTTCGAGGGCAAGAATATTTTCTATGGTAAATAAGGACCCCTCCCCACTTTAAGAGGGGGGGGGGCTCCTATACAAACGAAATACAAATTTCCTCATAACTTGAGAACTAATCAAGCAAATGGAACAAAATTTGGCACGTGGGTGTTTTTGGAGACAAATTTTTTTTCTATGGTGAATTGGGACCCCTCCCCACTTTAGGAAGGGGGGCTCCTATACAAATGAAATGCAAATTTCCTCATAACTCGAGAATTAATCAAGCAAATGGAACCAAATTTGGCATGTGAAAGTTTTCTAGGGCATGAATATTTTCTGTGGTGAATTAGAACCCCTCCCCACTTTAAGAGGGGGGGCTCCTATACAAACGAAATACAAATTTCCTCATAACTCGAGAACTAATCAAGCAAATGGAACCAAATCTGACACGTGGGTGTTTTTGGAGACAAATTTTTTTTCTATGATGAACTGGGACCCCTCCTCACTTTAGGAGGGGGGCTCCTATACAAACGAAATACAAATTTCCTCATAACTGGAGAACTAATCAAGCAAATGGAACCAAATTTATCATGTGGGTGTTTTTGTAGGCAAGAATATTTTCTATGGTATATTTTCTAAGGATTTCCCCACTTTAAGAGGGGGGGGGGGGCTCCTATACAAATGAAAAACAAATTTCCTCATAACTCGAGAACTAATCAATCAAATGGAACCAAATTTGGCATGTGGGAGTTTTAGATGGCAGAAATTTTTTCTGTGGTGAATTACGACCCCTTCCCCTTTTAAGAGGGGAGCTCCCATACAAATGAAATTCAAATTTCCTTATAACTTGAGAACTAATCAAGCAAATGGAACCAAATTTGGCATGTGGGAGATTTTGGAGTCTTGAATTTATTTTACGATAGTTAGAGACCTCTCACCCCTGTGGTAGGGGGATATGGACTCTCATACAAATAAAACAGAAATTTTTGCGAAACTCAAAAACTAATCGAACTCGAGAAATTCGACACTCTTCCATAAAACATTAGTCAATACAAGACCACAAAAACTATCTATAGTAACACTAGATCATTCAGGACGAGACGGTCGCGAGTGTTGCCGGTGACCCACCGTCGGAAGCGCCGCCCACTAGGGGGGCTTGCAAAACTCGAGATTGTGACAAAGATCATCCGAGATTCATGATTTATGTACGACACAGGTTAATTTGTGGCAATACGAAGTTTGTCGGGTCAGCTAGTATAAATATATAGTACTAGCTGACCCGACAAACTTCGTATTGCCACAAATTAACCTGTGTCGTACATAAATCATGAATCTCGGATGATCTTTGTCACAATCTCGAGTTTTGCAAGCCCCCCTAGTGGGCGGCGCTTCCGACGGTGGGTCACCGGCAACACTCGCGACCGTCTCGTCCTGAATGATCTAGTGTTACTATAGATAGTTTTTGTGGTCTTGTATTGACTAATGTTTTATGGAAGAGTGTCGAATTTCTCGAGTTCGATTAGTTTTTGAGTTTCGCAAAAATTTCTGTTTTATTTGTATGAGAGTCCATATCCCCCTACCACAGGGGTGAGAGGTCTCTAACTATCGTAAAATAAATTCAAGACTCCAAAATCTCCCACATGCCAAATTTGGTTCCATTTGCTTGATTAGTTCTCAAGTTATAAGGAAATTTGAATTTCATTTGTATGGGAGCTCCCCTCTTAAAAGGGGAAGGGGTCGTAATTCACCACAGAAAAAATTTCTGCCATCTAAAACTCCCACATGCCAAATTTGGTTCCATTTGATTGATTAGTTCTCGAGTTATGAGGAAATTTGTTTTTCATTTGTATAGGAGCCCCCCCCCCCCTCTTAAAGTGGGGAAATCCTTAGAAAATATACCATAGAAAATATTCTTGCCTACAAAAACACCCACATGATAAATTTGGTTCCATTTGCTTGATTAGTTCTCCAGTTATGAGGAAATTTGTATTTCGTTTGTATAGGAGCCCCCCTCCTAAAGTGAGGAGGGGTCCCAGTTCATCATAGAAAAAAATTTTGTCTCCAAAAACACCCACGTGTCAGATTTGGTTCCATTTGCTTGATTAGTTCTCGAGTTATGAGGAAATTTGTATTTCGTTTGTATAGGAGCCCCCCCTCTTAAAGTGGGGAGGGGTTCTAATTCACCACAGAAAATATTCATGCCCTAGAAAACTTTCACATGCCAAATTTGGTTCCATTTGCTTGATTAATTCTCGAGTTATGAGGAAATTTGCATTTCATTTGTATAGGAGCCCCCCTTCCTAAAGTGGGGAGGGGTCCCAATTCATCATAGAAAAAAAATTTGTCTCCAAAAACACCCACGTGCCAAATTTTGTTCCATTTGCTTGATTAGTTCTCAAGTTATGAGGAAATTTGTATTTCGTTTGTATAGGAGCCCCCCCCCCTCTTAAAGTGGGGAGGGGTCCTTATTTACCATAGAAAATATTCTTGCCCTCGAAAACTTTCACATGCCAAATTTTGTTCCATTTGCTTGATTAGTTCTTCAGTTATGAGGAAATTTGTATTTCATGTGTATAGGGTCCCCCCCTCCTAAAACGGGGAGGGGTTCCAATTCATCATAGAAAAAATTTTTGTCTCCAAAAACACCCACATGCCAAATTTGGTTCCATTTGTTTAATTACTTCTCGAGTTATGAGGAAAATTGTGTTTCTTTGGTACAGGAGCCCCCCCTCTTAAAGTGGGGAGTGGTCCTAATTTACTATAGAAAATATTCTTGCCCTCGAAAACCTTCACATGCCAAATTTGGTTCCATTTGCTTGATTAATTCTCGAGTTATGAGGAAATTTGTATGGAAGCCCCCCCCTTTTAAAGAGGAGAGGAGTTATAATTCCCCTTATAAAGAAGGGAGGGGTCTCAATTTACCATAGAATAAATTCTTGTCACCGAAAACACCCACTTGCCAAATTTGGTTCTATTTGCTTGATTAGTTGTCGAGTTATGCAGAAATTTGTGTTTCATTTGTATGGGAGTTCCCCCTCTTAGTGGGGGGAGGGGTTTCTAACCATCACTAAAACCTTTTCTGGCCCCAAAAAACCTCTACATGCATATTTTCATGCCGATTGGTTCAGTAGTTTTCGATTCTATAAGGAACATACGGACAGACAGACAGACAGAAATCCTTCTTTATAGGTATAGATAAAGGTATAGAAATCACTCGGAAAACCGGAAATGGAAAGAAGGTCCTGCGGGCCGAATGTCATAGACCATTCGACTCAGTTTCGAAAACTGAGCATTTTCGTTTATGTGTGTGCGTGTGCGTGTGTGCGCGTGTGTGTGTGTGTGCTTGTGTGTGTGTAACCCATTATGACCCGGGTATACCTAAATTTGGACCAAACGAAGTGAATCTGTGTAATCCATTATATTATAGCTCGAACGTGACGGGAACTTCAAAATCGTCATTTGGAACGGTTTCAAGGCCAAAATATCGCAGGTTTTATATTTCATGCGCTCAGTTTTAAACAAACAAATTACAATGTTGTTTACATATTTTTAGCGACTTTTGTGATAGACTTTTCATATAAATACCATTTTATATTTCAGGTAATGTTTCGTCGCAAAATGTAGACTTTTTCATGCGTTTTGGAGACAAAGTTTTTTTCGCCATTTTTTCAACTTTTTTTCCGCCATTTAACACAACTTTGCACTGTTGAAAATACAGATGAAATAACAAAAACTGAGATTATCTCTCTCTCTCTCTCACACACACACACACACACACACACACACACACACACACACACGCACACACACACACACACGCACACACACACACACACACACACGCACACACACACACACACACACTGTCTCTCTCTCTCACACACACACATCAGATTGATGTCTTATTTCTCTTGTACTGATATGCTATATGGTATGTGTGAAGTATGTATGTATGTATGTATGTATGTATGTATGTATGTATGTATGTATGTATGTATGTATGTATGTATGTATGTATGTATGTATGTATGCATGGATGTCTTTGTGTATGTGTTTACAATTCGCATTTTGAAATTTGCATTGAAATACAAGAAAAGTGAGAAACATAACCCTTAAAGGGTTATTTTCTTCACTTACTATTACTCGCAATTTAACTAGAAATAAATTTTATGCATCAATATTTGCTTCTTCCAATCAATAGATGCTAGAGCTTAGAAATTTCACATGAAACATAGGAAGAAAAGGTTGCTAGTTTTTTTTTTTTTTGTATGCCAGAAGGGCATTGGGTTAAAAGGCCACTGCGACAGTCTTAGGTTGCTAGTTATTTTATGCGATTTGTTTTCTTAGTAACACTTCAAAAGACAGAAGTCTAATGTCATGTATCATGTTTTAATAAATAAATATGAGACCGCTCATGCCATCGAAAATGACAAGCACTGGAAATCATATCGATCATACTAGGCAGTCTGCTAAGTACCTGAAAATTCTAAGAGATGGCATTAGTATTCACTAATGTGAACCATTTTTGTCGAGCTTGATCCACAGACTAACAGACGTAACACTTTGAACAAATTTTCTAACAAAACACTGTTTCATTGACATCCCTAAAACTTGGAAAAAACACTAGCATCACCTGGTGTAGTCTTCGGGCTACGCAGAGCAGGCCGCTATAAATTTACTTGTATATTAGCTGACGACAGCGTCAGCGCAGGGGAGCGGCGTTCTCGCGCAGCGACTGTTGTTTGAGTCTTGGCTTAAGTGAAAATTTGAAATGGTCGTTTTTATTGGCGATGGAATGGAGCTTCAGTGTTACGTCTGTTAGTCTGTGCTTGATCCTTCAAATGACGCCTGTTAAAATTTCAGCCATTTATGTTTACGCATTTACGAGTTACAGCACTGAGAATCGACTAACTTCCGAGTTTTTGTAATATGGTAAAGTCTGAGTTTCGAGTTTGGATCAAACACTACTATCTACGCTAGAAAACGATATTCGAGACCAAGGCCAAGCGGGATAAGTATTACCCGGACTCTGCACCGTCGATTGGAACGATTAATAAGTGGTTTACCGAGTTTCGTTGTGGCCGTACGAGCACAGTTGATGCTGAACGATCTGGGCGCCCAAAAGAGGTCACTACACCAGAAAACGTCGAAAAAATCCATGATATGATGTTGAATGATCCCAAAGTGAAATTGAGAGAGCTAGCTAATGCTGTAGGCATGTCATTGTAACGCATGGGAGATATCGTGCATTTAGTTTTGGGCATGAAGAAGCTCTGCGCGCGTTGGGTGTCGCGTTTGCTCACAGTGAACCAAAAACGAATTCGTGTGACGAATTCCCAGCAGAATTTGGCATTATTTTATATATGGCATTAAGTAAATATGATAACTAAATAAATAGATAAAATAAGGTGTTGATAAAGTAAATCAAATGACGATTACAAATATTTACGCACCCTTAGAAAGAAAAGGTAATTATTGCACGCAGTAGGGACTTGTGAATTTCACTGTTAAATAAGGATTTTGGGGAATAAGGAACTGATATTTGAAAACATAGCACACTTAATTTTAGATGTTGCTGAGAAATTAAGAAATAGCTATTGTCGAAGTAGAAAGGCTAGGTCACACCACTAGGTGGATTAATTCGTGTTTTTATTTGAAGTTATCATTCTACAATACAATACACAATACCAAAAATGAACTTCTACAAATAAAAAAAAACGAAATTTTTTTCGTCATCGATCCCCGGATTTCAAAAATGGCTTCGAATTGCTTTTGGGTACGCTTCAGTAGTCGGTGATGTGTCGTCGATTAATGTTTCGCGCATATCCACGGAATTTTCATCCACCCACTCAAATTCGTCTGATCCGGTTGGAAGAACTTTTCTGACGGATTTTGCGATCATTCTACATTACCTGAAATGCGAAATAGGGTCCGCAAGTGACACAAACTCTCTCTTTCAGGGAACTTTTGAATAAGGGACAGTATAGGCTATACGGAAGAACCTTAAAACCTTCGGTATGATTATTTGTATTCATCGATTGAATTCAGCCCAAATAAAATAAAAAACTAAAATTAAAATATCGAGGGTGTCCGCGCCTGGACACTCTCCTCGATATTTTAGAAAATAAATTATGATAAAATTATGATTATGATTTCGACTGTTAAATTCGATGTAAAGTTCGACTGTTAAATTATGATTTCGACTGTGTGTAAGTTGTGAGGCGGCGCCTCTTATATAGGTGAGCTGGTGCCGATAAAAGTGAACCAGAAAAAGATAACAAATAAAATCTATAGAGCCTAGAATTTTGTTTGCGCACGCAACATACCGGCCACCAATGGAATTCTAATTCTATTCAAATTGAACTAACTGATATAATATTTTAGAAAATTCAAGCTTACAATTCTAATTTACAAGCTTTAATATTACAAATATATGAAATGTTCCAATGAGTGATATCAACTGGCTTTGCAGGCAAATCGCTCGTGATCTTGGGTAGAATACTGAAAGTGAGCGTCTCTGCAAACGACGAGTCAACAGCGCTGAATGTGGAAACCGTATAGTGGGTACTGTCTACGGTAGAAACACCCATCCCATTCCGGAAATTATCGATGATTTTCTGGATCGGTTCAATCCTTGAACTTCAAAGTTCAAAGTACTTGAACTATTCTCTCAGTGATAAAATTTGC